>NW_027141584.1:1857500-1966986 GCF_036365525.1 Heterodontus francisci
TTATTTCTGACACTCACACACATACATTGATCTGTTAACTTTGCTCCAGTCTGATGTCTAATTTCTCTGTTTATTTCTGACACTCACACACATACACTGATCTGGTAACTTTGCTCCAGTCTGATGTCTAATTTCTCTGTTTATTTCTGACACTCACACACATACACAGATCTGGTAACATTGCTCCAGTCTGGTGTCTAATTTCTCTGTTTATTTCCCTTCCTCACAGTTAACTTGC
Source organism: Heterodontus francisci (assembly GCF_036365525.1). Taxonomy (NCBI): domain Eukaryota; kingdom Metazoa; phylum Chordata; class Chondrichthyes; order Heterodontiformes; family Heterodontidae; genus Heterodontus; species Heterodontus francisci. The sequence goes on from NW_027141584.1 coordinate 1,857,739, forward strand.
TGACGATTGGGATCCTGTCTCGGGGAAAGTGCGGTCTCTCCAAATGTGTCACTCGGTACCTGGTGGCCATGTCAGCGGCGGATCTACTGGTCATTATCCTGGACCTGTTATTCAGACACATTCCCATTGTTTATTATGAACAGTTTCAGTTCCTGTGGTACATCCCCGTGTGTAATATCCACGCCGTCCTGCTTTACACAGTCACAGACTGTTCTGTCTGGTTCACCGTCACTTTCACCTTTGATCGATTTGTGGCCATTTGTTGTCAGAATCTGAAAAGTAAATATTGCAGTGAGAAAACATGTGCTGTGGTTGTGGGAACAGTGAGTTTGCTGAGCTGTTTAAAGAACATCTTCTGGTATTTTATGTTCACGGGTCGGTATTGGCTGATGAACAATCCCTGGTTTTGTTTTGTAACAATGGATGTTCTGGAATCTCGTGTCTGGGGAACAATCGAGTTCCTCCACAACATTCTAACCCCGGTCATCCCATTTGTGCTGATTCTGCTGCTCAACGCTCTCACCGTCAGACACATTTTAGTGAGCAGCAGAGGACGCAGGAGACTCCGGGCTCACAGCAGTGGAGAGAGTCACAGAGACCCCGAGATGGAGAGTCGAAGGAAATCTATCATTTTACTGTTAGTTATCTCTGGTAATTTCATGCTGTTGTGGGCCCTGTTAATGGTGTATTCTATATGGAGGAGGATGTATGATTTGGGTTATCGGTCTGTTTATCTCCCTCTGTTTCTGATGGAATTGTCCTTCATGCTCCAGCTCCTGAGCTGCTCCACAAACACTGTGATTTACGCCGTGACCCAGACTCAGTTCAGAGAGCAGGTGAAGAATGTGCTGAAATATCCCTTTAATACAATTGTTAAATTAATTCAATAATCAGAGGAGGGGGAGGGGACTGTCACCATGGAGACAGAGCGGGGGAGGGGCCTGTCACCATGGAGACAGAGCGGGGGAGGGGCCTGTCACCATGGAGACAGAGCGGGGGAGGGGACTGTCACCATGGAGACAGAGCGGGGGAGGGGACTGTCACCATGGAGACAGAGCAGGGGAGGGGACTGTCACCATGGAGACAGAGCGGGGGAGGGAACTGTCACCATGGAGACAGAGCGGGGGAGGAGACTGTCACCATGGAGACGGAGCGGGGGAGGGGACTGTCACCATGGAGACAGAGCGGGGGAGGGGACTGTCACCAAGGAGACGGAGCGGGGGAGGGGCCTGTCACCATGGAGACAGAGCGGGGGAGGGGACTGTCACCATGGAGACAGAGCGGGGGAGGGGACCTGTCACCATGGAGACAGAGCGGGGGAGGGGACCTGTCACCATGGAGACAGAGCGGGGGAGGGAACTGTCACCATGGAGACAGAGCGGGGGAGGAGACTGTCACCATGGAGACAGAGCGGGGGAGGGACCTCTCACCATGGAGACAGAGCGGGGGAGGGGCCTCTCACCATGGAGACAGAGCGGGGGAGGGGACTGTCACCATGGAGACAGAGCGGGGGAGGGGACTGTCACCATGGAGACAGAGCGGGGGAGGGGCCTCTCACCATGGAGACAGAGCGGGGGAGGGGCCTCTCACCATGGAGACAGAGCGGGGGAGGGGCCTCTGACCATGGAGACAGAGCGGGGGAGGGGACTGTCACCATGGAGACAGAGCGGGGGAGGGGCCTGTCACCATGGAGACAGAGCGGGGGAGGGGCCTGTCACCATGGAGACAGAGCGGGGGAGGGGACTGTCACCATGGAGACAGAGCGGGGGGAGTGGAATGTCACCATGGAGACAGAGCGGGGGAGGGGACTGTCACCATGGAGACAGAGCGGGGGAGGGGACTGTCACCATGGAGCCAGAGCGGGGGAGGGGCCTCTCACCATGGAGACAGAGCGGGGGAGGGGCCTGTCACCATGGAGACAGAGCGGGGAGGGGCCTCTCACCATGGGGACAGAGCGGGGGAGGAGCCTCTCACCATGGAGACAGAGCGGGGGAGGAGACTGTCACCATGGAGACAGAGCGGGGGAGGGGCCTCTCACCATGGAGACAGAGAGGGGGAGGAGACTGTCACCATGGAGACAGAGGAGGGGGAGGGGCCTGTCACCATGGAGACAGAGCGGGGGAGTGAAGGGAGTGGGGGCGGGGTCTGTTTCCAAGGTGATGGCGAATGGGGGCGGTGTCTGTTTCCAGAGTGACGGGATTGGGGGCGGGGTCTGTTTCCATGGTGACGGGAGTGGGGGCGGGGTCTCTTACCACGGTGATGGGAGTGGGGGAGGGGTCTGTTTCCAGGGTGACGGGAGTGGGGGCGGGGTCTGTTACCAAGGTGACGGGAGTGGGGGCGTGGTCTGTTTCCCGGGTGACGGGAGTGGGGGCGGGGTATGTTTCCCGGGTGACGGGAGTAGGTGCGGGGTCTGTTTCCAAGGTGACGGGATTGGGGTTGGGGTCTGTTTCCAAGGTGACGGGAGTGGGGTCGGGGTCTGTTTCCATGGTGACGGGAGTGGGGGCGGGGTCTGTTACCAAGGTGACGGAGTGGGGGCGGTGTCTGTTTCCAGGGTGACGGGAGTGGGGGCGGGGACTATTACCAAGGTGACGGAGTGGGGGGGGGGTCTGTTTCCAGGGTGACGGGATTGGGGGCGGGGTCTGTTTCCAGGGTGACGGGAGTGGGGGCGGGGTCTGTTTCCAGAGTGACGGAGTGGGGGCGGGGTCTGTTTCCAGAGTGACGGAGTGGGGGCGGTGTCTGTTTCCAGAGTGACGGGAGTGGGGGCGGGGTCTGTTTCCAGGGTGACGGGAGTGGGGGCGGGGTCTTTTTCCAGGGTGACGGGAGTGGGGGCGGTTTCTGTTTCCAGGGTGACGGGAGTGGGGGCGGGGTCTGTTTCCAGGGTGACGGGAGTGGGGGCGGCGTCTGTTTCCAGGGTGACGGGAGTGGGGACGGGGTCTGTTACCAAGATGACGGGAGTGGGGGCGGGGTCTGTTTCCAAGGTGACGGGAGTGGGGGCGGGTTCTGTTTCCAAGGTGACGGTAATGGGGGCGGGTTCTGTTTCCAAGGTGACGGGAGTGGGGGCGGGTTCTGTTTCCAAGGTGACGGGAGTGGGGGCGGGGTCTGTTTCCAAGGTGACGGAGTGGGGGCGGGTTCTGTTTCCAGAGTGACGGGAGTGGGGGCGGGGTCTGTTTCCAGGGTGACGGGAGTGGGGGCGGGGTCTGTTTCCAGGGTGACGGGAGTGCGGGCGGGGTCTGTTTCCAGGGTGACGGTGTGGGGGCGGGGTCTGTTTCCAGGGTGACGGGAGTGGGGGTGGGGTCTGAATCTTTCTGATTCTTTTATAATCCCTTTCAAACTAAAAGAATCCTGATAATTATTGATAATTCTTTATAATAATTTATAAACATTTACTGACCTTTACAACCTTTATAAACTGTTTATAATTCTTCCTCTCACTTTGTAAATCTTTATAATATTTATGATTGTCTGTGATTTATTATCCTTTATGAGATTTTATTCTCATTTATAATCTGTTACATTCACTGCCCTGGACAGAAAACATTGAAAATGATCCCCGTGGATTACTCTCAATTCAAACAGATCACAGAGCATATCATTTAAAATGGCCGCAGCACATGTCACGTAAAATGGCCGCAGTGAAGGTGACATCATACAGACCACAGAGCATGTCATTTAAAATGGCCGTACCACATGTCACGTAAAATGGCCGCAGTGAAGGTGACATCAAACAGACCAGAGAGCACGTCATTTAGAATGGCTGCAGCACATGTCGCTTAAAATGGCCGCGGTGCAGGTGACATCAAACAGACAACAGTGCATATCATCAGATCGAAGTGGCCTTTGTTAAAACCAGCTGGAGTGGTACTGAGTGCAACTCACACTCCAGGAAACAGCCAATTCAATCCAGACCTCTAATAATGCCAGCTGGAGTGGTACTGAGCCCCACTCACACACCAGATAAGAGCCAATTGAATTTGAGCCTATATTAATACCAGCTGGAGTGGTACTGAGGCTCATTCACACGCCGGGAAAGAACCAATTCAATCCAGGCCCCTATTAATACCAGCTGGAGTAAAATTAACTCCCATTTACACACCAGGAAAGAGCCAATTCAATCCAGGTCTCTATTAATACCAGCTGGAGAGGGACTGAGTCTCACTCACACACGGGGAAAGAGCCAATTCAATCCAGGTCTCTATTAATACCAGCTGGAGAGGGACTGAGTCTCACTCACACACGGGGAAAGAGCAAATTCAATCCAGGCCTCTATTTACACCAGCTGGAGTGGTACTGAGTCCCATCCACACACCAGGAAAGAGCCAATTGAAACCGAGCCTATATTATCACCAGCTGGAGTGGTACTGAGTCCCACTGACACACCAGGAAAGAGCCAATTCAATGCAAACCTTTATTAATACCAGCTGGAGTGGTACTGAGCCCCACTCACACACCAGGAAAAAGCTAATTAAAGCCAGACCGCCATTGATACCAGCTGGAGTGGGACTGAGACCCACTCACACACCAGGAAAGAGCCAATTCAATCCAGACCTCTATTAATACCAGCTGGAGTGGAATTAACTCCCACTCACACAACAGGAAAGAGCCAATTCAATCCAGGCCTCGATTAACACCAGGTGGAGTGGTACTGAGTCCCACAAACACAGCAGGAAAGGGACAGTTCATTACAGGCCTCTATTAATACCAGCTGCAGTGGAATTAACTCCCACTCAAACTCCAGGAAAGAGCCAATTCAAGACACGCCTCTATTAATACCAGCTGGAGTGGCACTGAGTCCCACTCACACCAGGAGAGAGCCAATTCTATCGAGGCTTATATCAATACCAGCAGGAGTGGTATTGAGTCCCACTCACACACCAGTAAAGAGCCAATTCTATCGAGGCTCATATCAATACCAGCAGGAGTGGTACTGAGCCCCACTCACACACCAGGAAAGAGCCAATTCAATCCAGGCCTCCATTAATACTAGCTGGATTGGTACTGAGTCCCACTCACACACCAGGAAAGAGCCAATTCAATCCAGGCATCCAATACTACCAGCTGGAGTGGTACTGAGTCCCACTCACACACCAGGAAAGAGCCAATTCAATCCAGGCCTCCATTAATACTAGCTGGAGTGGTACTGAGTCCCACTCACACACCAGGAAAGAGCCAATTCAATCCAGGCCTCCATTAATACCAGCTGGAGTGGTACTGAGTCCCACTCACAAACTCAGATAGAGCCAGTTCAATCCAGGCCTCAATTAATACCAGCTGGAATGGTACTGAGGCCCACTCACACACCATGAAAGAGCCAATTCAATCCAGACCTCTATTAATACCAGCTGGAGTGGTACTGAGTCCCACTCACAAACCAGGAAAGAGCCAATTCAATCCAGGCCTCCATTAATACTAGCTGGAGTGGTACTGAGTCCCACTCACACACCAGGAAAGAGCCAGTTCAATCCAGGCCTCTATTAATACCAGCTGGAATGGTACTGAGGCCCACTCACACACCATGAAAGAGCCAATTCAATCCAGACCTCTATTAATACCAGCTGGAGTGGTACTGAGCCCCACTCACACACCAGGAAAAAGCTAATTAAAGCCAGACCTCTATTAATACCAGCTGGAGTGGAATTAACTCCCACTCACACAACAGGAAAGAGCCAATTCAATCCAGGCCTCTATTCACACCAGGTGGAGTGGTACTGAGTCCCACAAACACAGCAGGAAAGGGACAGTTCATTACAGGCCTCTATTAATACCAGCTGCAGTGGAATTAACTCCCACTCAAACTCCAGGAAAGAGCCAATTCAAGACACGCCTCTATTAATACCAGCTGGAGTGGCACTGAGTCCCACTCACACCAGGAGAGAGCCAATTCTATCGAGGCTGATATCAATACCAGCAAGAGTGGTATTGAGTCCCACTCACACACCAGTAAAGAGCCAATTCAATCCAGGCATCCAATAATACCAGCTGGAGTGGTACTGAGTCCCACTCACACACCAGGAAAGAGCCAATTCAATCCAGGCCTCCATTAATACTAGCTGGAGTGGCACTGAGTCCCACTCACACACCAGGAGAGAGCCAATTCAATCCAGGCCTGCATTAATACTAGCTGGAGTGGCACTGAGTCCCACTCACACACCAGGAAAGAGGCAATTCTGTCCAGACCTCTTAATACCAGCTGGAGTGGTACTGAGCCCCACCCACACACCAGGAAAGAGGCAATTCAATCCAGACCTCTATTAATACCAGCTGGAGTGGTACTGAGTCCCACTCACACACCAGGAAAGAGCCAAATCAATCCAGACCTGTATGAATACCAGCTGGAGTGGTACTGGGTCCCACTCACACACCAGGAAAGAGGCAATTCAATCCAGACCTCTATTAATACCAGCTGGAGTGGTACTGAGTCCCACTCACACACCAGGAAAGAGGCAATTCAATCCACACCTCGATAAATACCAGCTGGAGTGGGACTGAGTCCCACTCACACACCAGGAAAGAGCCAAATCAATCCAGACCTCTATTAATACCAGCTGGAGTGGCACTGAGTCCCACTCACACACCAGGAAAGAGGCAATTCAATCCACACCTCGATAAATACCAGCTGGAGTGGGACTGAGTCCCACTCACACACCAGGAAAGAGGCAATTCAATCCACACCTCTATTAATACCAGCTGGAATGGTACTGAGGCCCACTCACACACCAGGAAAGAGCCAAATCAATCCAGACCTCTATTAATACCAGCTGGAGTGGAACTGAGTCTCACACACACACCAGGGAAGAGCCATTTCGATCCAGGGCTCTATCTGTAGCGACTGGAGTGGCACCGAGTCCCACTCACACACCAGAAAGAGTCAATTTAAACCAGCCCTCTATTAATACCAGCTGGAGTGGTACTGAGTCCCACTGACTCACCAGGAAGGAGCCAATTCAATCCAGACCTCTATTAATACCAGCTGGAGTGGTACTGAGTCCCACTTACTCACCAGTAAAGAGTCAATTCAATCCAGACCTCTTATTAACACCAGCTGGAGAGGTACTGAGTCCCACTCACACACCAGGAAAGAGAAATATCAATCCAGACCTCTATTCATACCAGCTGGAGAGGAACTGAGTCCCCCACACACACCAGGAAAGAGCTAAGTCAATCCAGGCCTCTATTCATACCAGCTGGAGTGGTACTGAGTCCCACTCACACACCAGGAAAGAGGCAAATCAATCCAGGCGTCTATTCATACCAGCTGGAATGGTACTGAGTCCCACTCACACACCATGAAAGAGCCAATTCAATCCAGTCCTCTATTAATACCAGCTGGAGAGGCACTAAGTCCCACTCAAACACCAGGAAAGAGCCAAATCAATCCAGACCTCTATTAATACCAGCTGGAATGGTACTGAGTCCCACTCAAACACCAGGAAAGAGCCAAATCAATCCAGACCTCTATTAATACCAGCTGGAATGGTACTGAGGCCCACTCACACACCATGAAAGAGCAAATTCAATCGAAACCTCCATGAACACCAGCTGGAGTGGTACTGAGTCCCACTCACACACCAGGAAAGAGGCAATTCTATCCAGGCCTCAATTAATACCAGCTGGAGTGGTACTGAGCCCCACTCACACACCAGGAAAGAGCCAATTCAATCCAGACCTCTATGAATACCAGCTGGAGTGGCACTGAGTCACACTCACACACCAGGAAAGAGCCAATTCAATCCAGACCTCTATTAATACCAGCTGGTGAGGTACTGAGCCCCACTCACACACCAGGAAAGAGGCAATTCTGTCCAGGCCTCTATTAATGCCAGCTGGAGTGGTACTGAGTCCCACTCACACACCAGGAAAGACGCAATTCAATCCAGATCTCTTAATACCAGCTGGAGTGGTACTGAGCCCCACTCACACACCAAGAAAGAGGCAATTCAATCCAGACCTCTATTAATACCAGCTGGAGTGGTACTGAGTCCCACTCACACACCAGGAAAGAGGCAATTCAATCCAGGTCTCTATTAATACCAGCTGGAGTGGTACTGAGTCCCACTCACACACCAGGAAAGAGGCAATTCAATCCACACCTCGATAAATACCAGCTGGAGTGGGACTGAGTCCCACTCACACACCAAAAAGAGCCAAATCAATCCAGACCTCTATTAATACCAGCTGGAGTGGAACTGAGTCTCACACACACACCAGGGAAGAGCCATTTCGATCCAGGGCTCTATCTATAGCGACTGGAGTGGCACCGAGTCCCCCTCACACACCAGAAAGAGTCAATTTAAACCAGCCCTCTATTAATACCAGCTGGAGTGGTACTGAGTCCCACTGACTCACCAGGAAGGAGCCAATTCAATCCAGACCTCTATTAATACCAGCTGGAGTGGTACTGAGTCCCACTCACTCACCAGTAAAGAGTCAATTTAATCCAGACCTCTTATTAACACCAGCTGGAGTGTAAATGAGTCCCACTCACACACCAGGAAAGAGAAATATCAATCCAGGCCTCTATAAATACCAGCAGAAGTGGTACTGAGCCCCACTCACACACCAGTAAAGAGTCTATTCAATCCAGGCCTCTATTCATACCAGCTGGAGAGGAACTGAGTCCCCCACACACACCAGGAAAGAGCCAATTCAATCCAGTCCTTTATTAATACCAGCTGGAGAGGAACTGAGTCCCACTCACACACCAGGAAAGAGCCAATTCAATCCAGTCCTTTATTAATACCAGCTGGAGTGGTACTGAGCCCCACTCATCACCAGGAAGGAGCCAATTCAAACCAGACCTCTTTTAATAACAGCTGGAGTGGTACTGAGTCCCACTCACACACCAGGAAAGAGTCAATTCAATCCAGACCTCAATTAATACCAGCTGGAGTGGTACTGAGCCCCACTCACTCACCAGGATGGAGCCAATTCAAACCAGACCTCTTTTAATAACAGCTGGAGTGGTACTGAGTCCCACTCACAAACCAGGAAAGAGTCAATTCAATCCAGACCTCTTTTAATAACAGCTGGAGAGGTACTGAGTCCCACTCACACACCAGGAAAGAGTCAATTCAAACCAGGCCTCGATAAATACCAGCTGGAGTGGTACTGAGCCCCACTCACACACCAGGAAAGAGTCAATTCAATCCAGACCTCTTTTAATAACAGCTGGAGTGGCACTGAGTCCCACTCACACACCAGGAAAGAGTCAATTCAAACCAGGCCTCGATAAATACCAGCTGGAGTGGTACTGAGCCCCACTCACACACCAGGATGGAGCCAATTCAATCCAGACCTCTATTAATACCAGCTGGAGTGGTACTGAGTCCCACTCACACACCAGGAAAGAGCCAACTCAATCCAGACCTCTATTAATACCAGCTGGAGTGGTACTGAGTCCCACTCACACACCAGGAAAGAGCCAACTCAATCCAGACCTATATTAATACCAGCTGGAGTGGTACTGAGTCTCACTCACTCACCAGGATGGAGCCAATTCAATCCAGGTCTCTATTAATACCAGCAGGAGTGGTACTGAGCCCCACTCACTCACCAGGATGGAGCAAATTCAATCCAGACCTCTATTAACACCAGCTGGAGTGGTACTGAGTCCCACTCACACACCAGGAAAGAGTCAATTCAAACCAGGCCTCGATAAATACCAGCTGGAGTGGTACTGAGCCCCACTCACACACCAGGAAAGAGTCAATTCAATCCAGACCTCTTTTAATAACAGCTGGAGTGGCACTGAGTCCCACTCACACACCAGGAAAGAGTCAATTCAAACCAGGCCTCGATAAATACCAGCTGGAGTGGTACTGAGCCCCACTCACACACCAGGATGGAGCCAATTCAATCCAGACCTCTATTAATACCAGCTGGAGTGGTACTGAGTCCCACTCACACACCAGGAAAGAGCCAACTCAATCCAGACCTCTATTAATACCAGCTGGAGTGGTACTGAGTCCCACTCACACACCAGGAAAGAGCCAACTCAATCCAGACCTATATTAATACCAGCTGGAGTGGTACTGAGTCTCACTCACTCACCAGGATGGAGCCAATTCAATCCAGGTCTCTATTAATACCAGCAGGAGTGGTACTGAGCCCCACACACTCACCAGGATGGAGCAAATTCAATCCAGACCTCTATTAACACCAGCTGGAGTGGTACTGAGTCCCACTCACACACCAGGAAAGAGCCAATTCAATCCAGGCCTCTATTGATACCAGCTGGAGTGGTACTGAGCCCCACTCACACACCAGGAAAGAGCCAATTCAATCCAGGTCTCTATTAACACCAGCTGGAGTGGTACTGAGTCCCACTCACACACCAGGAAAGAGCCAATTCAATCCAGGCCTCTATTGATACCAGCTGGAGTGGTACTGAGCCCCACTCACTCACCAGGAAAGAGCCAATTGAATCAGAGCCTATATTAATACCAGCTGGAGTGGTACTGAGTCCCTCTCACACACCAGGGAAGAGCTAAATCAATACAGGTCTCCACTAATACCAGCTGGAGTGGGACTCAGTCTCACTCACAATCCAGGAAAGAGCCAATTCAATCCAGGCCTCTAATAATACCAGCTGGAGTGGTACTGAGTCCCACAAACACACCAGGAAAAAGCCAATTCAAACCAGGTTTCTATTAATATCAGCTGGAGTGGAATTGGGTCACAAGTCACACTAGCAGAAAGCCAACTCAAGCAAGGCTTTTATTAATACCAGCTGGCGTGGCACTGAGGCCCACTCACACACCAGGAAAGAGCCAATTCAATCCAGGCCTCTATTAATAACAGCTGGAGTGGTACTGAGCCCCACTCACACACCAGGAAAGAGTCAACTCAATTCAGACCTCTATTAATACCAGCTGGAGTGGGACTGAGTCCGAATCACACGCCAGGAAAGAGGCAATTCAATCAAGCTCTCTATTAATACCAGCTGGAGTGGTGCTGATCCCCACTCACACAGCAGGAAAGAGTCAATTCAATCCAGGCCTCAATTAATACCAGCTGGAGTGGTACTGAGCACCACTCACTCACCAGGAAAGATCCAAGTCAATCCAGGCCTCTATTAATACCAGCTGGAGTAGTACTGAGCCCCACTTACTCACCAGGAAAGAGCCAATTCAATCCAGGCCTCAATTAATACCAGCTGGAGTGGTACTGAGCCCCAGTCACGCACCAGGAAAGAGCCAAGTCAATCCAGGCCTCTATTAATACCAGCTGGAGTGGTACTGAGCCCCACTCACTCACCAGGAAAGAGCCAAGTCAATCCAGGCCTCTATTAATACCAGCTGGAGTGGTACTGAGCCCCACTTACTCACCAGGAAAGAGCCAATTCAATCCAGGCCTCTATTAATACCAGCTGGAGTGGTACTGAGCCCCACTTACTCACCAGGAAAGAGCCAATTCAATCCAGGCCTCAATTAATACCAGCTGGAGTGGTACTGAGCCCCACTCACTCACCAGAAAAGAGCCAAGTCAATCCAGGCCTCTATTAATACCAGCTGGAGTGGTACTGAGCCCCACTTACTCACCAGGAAAGAGCCAATTCAATCCAGGCCTCTATTAATACCAGCTGGAGTGGTACTGAGTCCCACTCACACACCAGGAAAGAGCCAATTCAATCCAGACCTCTAATAATAACAGCTGGAGTGGTACTGAGCCCCACTCACTCACCAGGAAAGAGCCAATTCAATCCAGACCTCTATTAATACCAGCTGGAGTGGTACTGAGTCCCACTCACACACCAGGAAAGAGCCAATTCAATCCAGACCTCTAATAATACCAGCTGCAGTGGTACTGAGCCCCACTCACTCACCAGGATGGAGCCAATTCAATCCAGACCTCTATTAATACCAGCTGGAGTGATACTGAGACCCACTCACTCACCAGGATGGAACCAATTCAATCCAGACCTCTATTAATACCAGCTGGAGTGATACTGAGCCCCACTCACTCACCAGGATGGAACCAATTCAATCCAGACCTCTATTAATACCAGCTGGAGTGGTACTGAGCCCCACTCACTCACCAGGAAAGAGCCAATTCAATCCAGACCTCTATTAATACCAGCTGGAGTGGTACTGAGCCCCAGTCAAACACCAGGATGGAGCCAATTCAATCCAGTCTATTAATAACAGCTGGAGTGGTACTGAGTCCCACTCACTCACCAGGATGGAGCCAATTCAATCCAGACCTCTATTAATACCAGCTGGAGTGGTACTGAGCCCCACTCACTCACCAGGAAAGAGCCAATTCAATCCAGACCTCTATTAATACCAGCTGGAGTGGTACTGAGCCCCACTCACTCACCAGGAAAGAGCCAATTCAATCCAGACCTCTATTAATACCAGCTGGAGTGGTACTGAGTCCCACTCACTCACCAGGATGGAGCCAATTCAATCCAGACCTCTATTAATACCAGCTGGAGTGGTACTGAGTCCCAGTCAAACACCAGGATGGAGCCAATTCAATCCAGTCTATTAATACCAGCTGGAGTGGTACTGAGCCCCACTCACTCACCGGGAAAGAGCCAATTCAATCCAGACCTCTATGAGTACAAGCTGGTGTGGTACTGAGTCCCACTCAAACACCAGGAAAGCGCCAAATCAATGCAGACCTCTATTAATACCAGCTGGAGTGGCACTGAGTCCCACTCACACACCAGGAAAGAGGCAATTCAATCCTTATCTCTATTAATACCAGCTGGAGTGGCACTGAGTCCCACTCACACACCAGGAAAGAGTCAATTCAAACCAGGCTTCTATTAATACCAGCTGGAGAGGTACTGCGTCCCATTCACACACCAGGAAAGAGTCAATTCAAACCAGGCCTCTATTAATACAAGCTGGAGTGGACCTGAGTCCCACTCACACAATGCAGGAAAGAGCCAATTCAATCCAGACCTCTTAATACCAGCTGGAGTGGGACTGAGCCCCACTCACTCACCAGGAAGGAGCCAATTCAATCCAGACCTCTATTAACACCAGCTGGAGTGGTACTGAGTCCCACTCACTCACCAGGAAAGAGTCAATTCAACCAGGCCTCTATTAATACCAGCTGGAGTGGAACTGAGTCCCACACGCACACCAGGAAAGAGGCAATTCAAACCAGGCCTCTTTTGATACCAGCTGGAGTGGAACTGAGTCCCACTCACACACCAGGAATGAGTCAATTCTAACCAGGCCTCTATTAATACCAGCTGGAGTGGTACTGAGCCCCTGTCACGCACCAGGAAAGAGCAAATTCAATCCAGGCCTCTATTAATACCAGCTGGAGTGCTACTGAGTCCCACTCACACACCAGGAAAGAGTCAATTCAATCCAGACTTCTATTAATACCAGCTGGAGTGGACCTGAGTCCCACTCACACACCAGGAAAGAGGCAAATCAAACCAGGTCTCTATTAATACCAGCTGGAGTGGAACTGAGTCCCATTCACACACCAGGAAAGAGTCAATTCAAACCAGGCCTCTATTAATACCAGCTGGAGTGGAACTGAGTCCCACTCACACACCAGGAAAGAGGCAAATCAAACCAGGTCTCTATTAATACCAGCTGGAGAGGTACTGAGCCCCACTCACACACCAGGAAAGAGTCAATTCAAACCAGGTCTCTATTAATACCAGATGGAGTGGTTCTGAGCCCCACTCACACACCAGGGAAGAGCCAATTCAATCCAGACCTCTATTAATACCGGCTGGAGTGGAACTGAGTCCGACTCACACACCAGGGAAGAGCCAATTCAATCCAGACCTCTATTAATACCAGCTGGAGTGGGACTGAGTCCCACTCAATCACCAGGAAAGAGTCAATTCAATCCAGACCTCTTATAAACACCAGCTGGAGTGGTACTGAGCCCCACTCACACACCAGGAAAGAGCCAATTCAATCCAGCCCTCTATAAATACCAGCTGGAGTGGTACTGAGTCCCACTCACACATCAGGGAAGAGCCAATTCAATCCAGACCTCTATTAATACCAGCTGGAGTGTTACTGAGTCCCACTCAAAAACCAGGAAAGAGCCAAATCAATCCAGACCTCTATTGATACCAGCTGGAGAGGTACTGAGTCCCACTCACATACCAGGAAAGAGTCAATTCAATCCAGACCTCTATTAATACCAGCTGGAGTGGTACTGAGTCCCACTCACATACCAGGAAAGAGTCAATTCAATCCAGTCCTCTATTAATACCAGCTGGAGTGGACCTGAGTCCCATTCACACACCAGGATAGTGTCAATTCAAAACAGGCCTCTATTAATACCAGCTGGAATGGACCTGAGTCCCATTCACACACCAGGAAAGAGTCAATTCAATCCAGACCTCTTAATACCAGCTGGAGTGGGACTGAGCCCCACTTAATCACCAGGAAAGAGCCAATTCAATCCAGACCTCTATTAATACCAGCTGGAGTGGTACTGAGTCCCACTCACTCACCAGGAAAGAGTCAATTCAATCCAGGCCTCTATTAATACCAGCTGGAGTGGAACTGAGTCCCACTCACACACCAGGAAAGAGGCAAATCAAACCAGGTCTCTATTAATACCAGCTGGAGTGGAACTGAGTCCCATTCACACACCAGGAAAGAGTCAATTCAAACCAGGCCTCTATTAATACCAGCTGGAGTGGAACTGAGTCCCACTCACATACCAGGAAAGAGTCAATTCAATCCAGTCCTCTATTAATACCAGCTGGAGTGGACCTGAGTCCCATTCACACACCAGGATAGTGTCAATTCAAAACAGGCCTCTATTAATACCAGCTGGAATGGACCTGAGTCCCATTCACACACCAGGAAAGAGTCAATTCAATCCAGACCTCTTAATACCAGCTGGAGTGGAACTGAGTCCCATTCACACACCAGGAAAGAGTCAATTCAAACCAGGCCTCTATTAATACCAGCTGGAGTGGAACTGAGTCCCACTCACACACCAGGAAAGAGGCAAATCAAACCAGGTCTCTATTAATACCAGCTGGAGAGGTACTGAGCCCCACTCACACACCAGGAAAGAGTCAATTCAATCCAGACCTCTATTAATACCAGCTGGAGTGGGACTGAGTCCCACTCAATCACCAGGAAAGAGTCAATTCAATCCAGACCTCTTATAAACACCAGCTGGAGTGGTACTGAGCCCCACTCACACACCAGGAAAGAGCCAATTCAATCCAGCCCTCTATAAATACCAGCTGGAGTGGTACTGAGTCCCACTCACACATCAGGGAAGAGCCAATTCAATCCAGACCTCTATTAATACCAGCTGGAGTGTTACTGAGTCCCACTCAAAAACCAGGAAAGAGCCAAATCAATCCAGACCTCTATTGATACCAGCTGGAGTGGTACTGAGTCCCACTCACATACCAGGAAAGAGTCAATTCAATCCAGACCTCTATTAATACCAGCTGGAGTGGTACTGAGTCCCACTCACATACCAGGAAAGAGTCAATTCAATCCAGTCCTCTATTAATACCAGCTGGAGTGGACCTGAGTCCCATTCACACACCAGGATAGTGTCAATTCAAAACAGGCCTCTATTAATACCAGCTGGAATGGACCTGAGTCCCATTCACACACCAGGAAAGAGTCAATTCAATCCAGACCTCTTAATACCAGCTGGAGTGGGACTGAGCCCCACTTAATCACCAGGAAAGAGCCAATTCAATCCAGACCTCTATTAATACCAGCTGGAGTGGTACTGAGTCCCACTCACTCACCAGGAAAGAGTCAATTCAATCCAGGCCTCTATTAATACCAGCTGGAGTGGTACTGAGCCCCACTCACTCACCAGGATGGAGCCAATTCAATCCAGACCTCTATGAATACCATCTGGAGTGGTACTGAGTCCCATTCACACACCAGGAACGAGTCAATTCAATCCAGGCCTCCATTAATACCAGCAGGAGTGGTACTGAGTCCCATTCACACACCAGCTAAGAGGCAATTCAATCCCGGTCTCAATGAATACCAGCTGGAGTGTTACCGAGTCCCACTCACACACCAGGAAAGAGCCAATTCAATCCAGGCTTCTATTAATAACAGCTGGAGTGGTACTGAGCCCCACTCACACACCAGGAAAGAACCAATTCAATCCAGACCTCTATTAATACCAGCTGGAGTGGTACTGAGTCCCACTCAAACACCAGGAAAGAACCAATTCAATCCAGACCTCTATTAATACAAGCTGTTGTGGTACTGAGCCCCACTCACACACCAGGAAAGAGGCAATTCAATCCAGGCCTCTATTAATACCAGCTGCAGTGGTACTGAGTCCCACTCACACACCAGGATTGAGGCAATTCAATCCACACCTCGATAAATACCAGCTGGAGTGGGACTGAGCCCCACTCACACACCAGGAAAGAGCCAATTCAATCCAGACATCTTAATACCAGCTGGAGTGGGACTGAGTCCAACTCAATCACCAGTAAGGAGCCAATTCAATCCAGACCTCTATTAACACCAGCTGGAGTGGTACTGAGTCCCACTCACACACCAGGAAAGAGTCAATTCAATCCAGGCCTCCATTAATACCAGCAGGAGTGGTACTGAGTCCCATTCACACACCAGCTAAGAGGCAATTCAATCCCGGTCTCAATGAATACCAGCTGGAGTGTTACTGAGCCCCACTCACACACCACGAAAGAGCCAATTCAATCCAGACCTCTATTAATACCAGCTGGAGTGGTACTGAGCCCCACTCACACACCAGGAAAGAGCCAATTCAATCCACACCTCTATTAATACCACCTGGAGTGGTACTGAGTCCCACTCACACACCAGGAAAGAGGCAATTCAATCCACACCTCTATTAATACCAGCTGGAGTGATACTGAGTCCCACTCACACACCAGGAAAGAGGCAATTCAATCCAGGCATCTATTAATACCAGCTGGAGTGGAACTGAGCCCCAGTCACACACCAGGAAAGATCCAAGTCAATCCAGTCCTCTATTAATACCAGCTGGAGAGGTACTGAGTCCCACTCACACACGTGGAAAGAGTCAATTCAAACCAGGTCTCTATTAACACCAGCTGGAGTGTTACCGAGTCCCACTCACACACCAGGAAAGAGGCAATTCAATCCAGACCTCTATTCATACCAGCTGGAGTGTTTTTAGTCCCACTCACACACCAGGAAAGAGGCAATTCAATCCAGACCTCTATTAATACCAGCTGGAGAGGTACTGATCCCCACTCACACACCAGGAAAGAGTCAATTCAATCCAGACCTCTCTTAACACCAGCTGGAGTGGTACTGATCCCCACTCACACACCAGGAAAGAGTCAATTCAATCCAGACCTCTATTAACACCAGCTGGAGTGGTACTGAGCCCCACTCACTCACCAGTAAAGAGGCAATTCAATCCACACCTCGATAAATACCAGCTGGAGTGGACCTGAGTCCCACTCACACACCAGGAAAGAGCCAATTCAAACCAGGTCTCTATTAATACCAGCTGGAGTGGTACTGAGCCCCACTCACTCACCAGGAAGGAGCCAATTCAAACCAGGTCTCTATTAATACCAGCTGGAGTGGTACTGAGTCGCACTCACAGACCAGGAAAGAGCCAATTCAATCCAGGCCTCTATAAATACCAGCTGAAGTGGTACTGAGCCCCACTCACACACCAGGAAAGAGCCAATTCAATCCAGACCTCTATTAATACCAGCTGGAGTGGACCTGAGTCCCACTCACACACCAGGAAAGAGTCAATTCAAACCAGACCTCTCTTAACACCAGCTGGAGTGGTACTGAGTCCCACTCACACACCAGGGAAGAGCCAATTCAATCCATAGCTCTATTAATACCAGCTGGAGTGGTACTGAGCCCCACTCACACAGCAGGGAAGAGCCAATTCAATCCAGGCATCTATTAATACCAGCTGGAGTGGTACTGAGCCCCACTCACTCACCAGGAAAGAGCCAATTGAATCAGAGCCTATATTAATACCAGCTGCAGTGGTACTGAGTCCCTCTCACACACCAGGGAAGAGCTAAATCAATACAGGTCTCCACTAATACCAGCTGGAGTGGGACTCAGTCTCACTCATAATCCAGGAAAGAGCCAATTCAATCCAGGCCTCTAATAATACCAGCTGGAGTGGTACTGAGTCCCACAAACACACCAGGAAAAAGCCAATTCAAACCAGGTTTCTATTAATATCAGCTGGAGTGGAATTGGGTCACAAGTCACACTAGCAGAAAGCCAACTCAAGCAAGGCTTTTATTAATACCAGCTGGCGTGGCACTGAGGCCCACTCACACACCAGGAAAGAGCCAATTCAATCCAGGCCTCTATTAATAACAGCTGGAGTGGTACTGAGCCCCACTCACACACCAGGAAAGAGTCAACTCAATTCAGACCTCTATTAATACCAGCTGGAGTGGGACTGAGTCCGAATCACACGCCAGGAAAGAGGCAATTCAATCAAGCTCTCTATTAATACCAGCTGGAGTGGTGCTGATCCCCACTCACACAGCAGGAAAGAGTCAATTCAATCCAGGCCTCAATTAATACCAGCTGGAGTGGTACTGAGCACCACTCACTCACCAGGAAAGATCCAAGTCAATCCAGGCCTCTATTAATACCAGCTGGAGTGGTACTGAGCCCCACTTACTCACCAGGAAAGAGCCAATTCAATCCAGGCCTCAATTAATACCAGCTGGAGTGGTACTGAGCCCCAGTCACGCACCAGGAAAGAGCCAAGTCAATCCAGGCCTCTATTAATACCAGCTGGAGTGGTACTGAGCCCCACTCACTCACCAGGAAAGAGCCAAGTCAATCCAGGCCTCTATTAATACCAGCTGGAGTGGTACTGAGCCCCACTTACTCACCAGGAAAGAGCCAATTCAATCCAGGCCTCTATTAATACCAGCTGGAGTGGTACTGAGCCCCACTTACTCACCAGGAAAGAGCCAATTCAATCCAGGCCTCAATTAATACCAGCTGGAGTGGTACTGAGCCCCACTCACTCACCAGAAAAGAGCCAAGTCAATCCAGGCCTCTATTAATACCAGCTGGAGTGGTACTGAGCCCCACTTACTCACCAGGAAAGAGCCAATTCAATCCAGGCCTCTATTAATACCAGCTGGAGTGGTACTGAGTCCCACTCAAACACCAGGAAAGAGCCAATTCAATCCAGACCTCTAATAATAACAGCTGGAGTGGTACTGAGCCCCACTCACTCACCAGGAAAGAGCCAATTCAATCCAGACCTCTATTAATACCAGCTGGAGTGGTACTGAGTCCCACTCACACACCAGGAAAGAGCCAATTCAATCCAGACCTCTAATAATACCAGCTGCAGTGGTACTGAGCCCCACTCACTCACCAGGATGGAGCCAATTCAATCCAGACCTCTATTAATACCAGCTGGAGTGATACTGAGACCCACTAACTCACCAGGATGGAACCAATTCAATCCAGACCTCTATTAATACCAGCTGGAGTGATACTGAGCCCCACTCACTCACCAGGATGGAACCAATTCAATCCAGACCTCTATTAATACCAGCTGGAGTGGTACTGAGCCCCACTCACTCACCAGGAAAGAGCCAATTCAATCCAGACCTCTATTAATACCAGCTGGAGTGGTACTGAGCCCCAGTCAAACACCAGGATGGAGCCAATTCAATCCAGTCTATTAATAACAGCTGGAGTGGTACTGAGTCCCACTCACTCACCAGGATGGAGCCAATTCAATCCAGACCTCTATTAATACCAGCTGGAGTGGTACTGAGCCCCACTCACTCACCAGGAAAGAGCCAATTCAATCCAGACCTCTATTAATACCAGCTGGAGTGGTACTGAGCCCCACTCACTCACCAGGAAAGAGCCAATTCAATCCAGACCTCTATTAATACCAGCTGGAGTGGTACTGAGTCCCACTCACTCACCAGGATGGAGCCAATTCAATCCAGACCTCTATTAATACCAGCTGGAGTGGTACTGAGTCCCAGTCAAACACCAGGATGGAGCCAATTCAATCCAGTCTATTAATACCAGCTGGAGTGGTACTGAGCCCCACTCACTCACCGGGAAAGAGCCAATTCAATCCAGACCTCTATGAGTACAAGCTGGTGTGGTACTGAGTCCCACTCAAACACCAGGAAAGCGCCAAATCAATGCAGACCTCTATTAATACCAGCTGGAGTGGCACTGAGTCCCACTCACACACCAGGAAAGAGGCAATTCAATCCTTATCTCTGTTAATACCAGCTGGAGTGGCACTGAGTCCCACTCACACACCAGGAAAGAGTCAATTCAAACCAGGCTTCTATTAATACCAGCTGGAGAGGTACTGCGTCCCATTCACACACCAGGAAAGAGTCAATTCAAACCAGGCCTCTATTAATACCAGCTGGAGTGGACCTGAGTCCCACTCACACACCAGGAAAGAGCCAATTCAATCCAGACCTCTTAATACCAGCTGGAGTGGGACTGAGCCCCACTCACTCACCAGGAAGGAGCCAATTCAATCCAGACCTCTATTAACACCAGCTGGAGTGGTACTGAGTCCCACTCACTCACCAGGAAAGAGTCAATTCAACCAGGCCTCTATTAATACCAGCTGGAGTGGAACTGAGTCCCACACGCACACCAGGAAAGAGGCAATTCAAACCAGGCCTCTTTTGATACCAGCTGGAGTGGAACTGAGTCCCACTCACACAGCAGGAATGAGTCAATTCTAACCAGGCCTCTATTAATACCAGCTGGAGTGGTACTGAGCCCCTGTCACGCACCAGGAAAGAGCAAATTCAATCCAGGCCTCTATTAATACCAGCTGGAGTGCTACTGAGTCCCACTCACACACCAGGAAAGAGTCAATTCAATCCAGACTTCTATTAATACCAGCTGGAGTGGACCTGAGTCCCACTCACACACCAGGAAAGAGGCAAATCAAACCAGGTCTCTATTAATACCAGCTGGAGTGGAACTGAGTCCCATTCACACACCAGGAAAGAGTCAATTCAAACCAGGCCTCTATTAATACCAGCTGGAGTGGAACTGAGTCCCACTCACACACCAGGAAAGAGGCAAATCAAACCAGGTCTCTATTAATACCAGCTGGAGAGGTACTGAGCCCCACTCACACACCAGGAAAGAGTCAATTCAAACCAGGTCTCTATTAATACCAGATGGAGTGGTTCTGAGCCCCACTCACACACCAGGGAAGAGCCAATTCAATCCAGACCTCTATTAATACCGGCTGGAGTGGAACTGAGTCCGACTCACACACCAGGGAAGAGCCAATTCAATCCAGACCTCTATTAATACCAGCTGGAGTGGGACTGAGTCCCACTCAATCACCAGGAAAGAGTCAATTCAATCCAGACCTCTTATAAACACCAGCTGGAGTGGTACTGAGCCCCACTCACACACCAGGAAAGAGCCAATTCAATCCAGCCCTCTATAAATACCAGCTGGAGTGGTACTGAGTCCCACTCACACATCAGGGAAGAGCCAATTCAATCCAGACCTCTATTAATACCAGCTGGAGTGTTACTGAGTCCCACTCAAAAACCAGGAAAGAGCCAAATCAATCCAGACCTCTATTGATACCAGCTGGAGAGGTACTGAGTCCCACTCACATACCAGGAAAGAGTCAATTCAATCCAGACCTCTATTAATACCAGCTGGAGTGGTACTGAGTCCCACTCACATACCAGGAAAGAGTCAATTCAATCCAGTCCTCTATTAATACCAGCTGGAGTGGACCTGAGTCCCATTCACACACCAGGATAGTGTCAATTCAAAACAGGCCTCTATTAATACCAGCTGGAATGGACCTGAGCCCCACTCACACACCAGGGAAGAGCCAATTCAATCCAGACCTCTATTAATACCGGCTGGAGTGGAACTGAGTCCGACTCACACACCAGGGAAGAGCCAATTCAATCCAGACCTCTATTAATACCAGCTGGAGTGGGACTGAGTCCCACTCAATCACCAGGAAAGAGTCAATTCAATCCAGACCTCTTAATACCAGCTGGAGTGGGACTGAGCCCCACTTAATCACCAGGAAAGAGCCAATTCAATCCAGACCTCTATTAATACCAGCTGGAGTGGTACTGAGTCCCACTCACTCACCAGGAAAGAGTCAATTCAATCCAGGCCTCTATTAATACCAGCTGGAGTGGTACTGAGCCCCACTCACTCACCAGGATGGAGCCAATTCAATCCAGACCTCTATGAATACCATCTGGAGTGGTACTGAGTCCCATTCACACACCAGGAAAGAGTCAATTCAATCCAGGCCTCCATTAATACCAGCAGGAGTGGTACTGAGTCCCATTCACACACCAGCTAAGAGGCAATTCAATCCCGGTCTCAATGAATAGCAGCTGGAGTGTTACCGAGTCCCACTCACACACCAGGAAAGAGCCAATTCAATCCAGGCTTCTATTAATAACAGCTGGAGTGGTACTGAGCCCCACTCACACACCAGGAAAGAACCAATTCAATCCAGACCTCTATTAATACCAGCTGGAGTGGTACTGAGTCCCACTCACACACCAGGAAAGAACCAATTCAATCCAGACCTCTATTAATACAAGCTGTTGTGGTACTGAGCCCCACTCACACACCAGGAAAGAGGCAATTCAATCCAGGCCTCTATTAATACCAGCTGCAGTGGTACTGAGTCCCACTCACACACCAGGATTGAGGCAATTAAATCCACACCTCGATAAATACCTGCTGGAGTGGACCTGAGTCCCACTCACACACCAGGAAAGAGGCAAATCAAACCAGGTCTCTATTAATACCAGCTGGAGTGGAACTGAGTCCCATTCACACACCAGGAAAGAGTCAATTCAAACCAGGCCTCTATTAATACCAGCTGGAGTGGAACTGAGTCCCACTCACACACCAGGAAAGAGGCAAATCAAACCAGGTCTCTATTAATACCAGCTGGAGAGGTACTGAGCCCCACTCACACACCAGGAAAGAGTCAATTCAATCCAGACCTCTATTAATACCGGCTGGAGTGGAACTGAGTCCGACTCACACACCAGGGAAGAGCCAATTCAATCCAGACCTCTATTAATACCGGCTGGAGTGGAACTGAGTCCGACTCACACACCAGGGAAGAGCCAATTCAATCCAGACCTCTATTAATACCAGCTGGAGTGGGACTGAGTCCCACTCAATCACCAGGAAAGAGTCAATTCAATCCAGACCTCTTATAAACACCAGCTGGAGTGGTACTGAGCCCCACTCACACACCAGGAAAGAGCCAATTCAATCCAGCCCTCTATAAATACCAGCTGGAGTGGTACTGAGTCCCACTCACACATCAGGGAAGAGCCAATTCAATCCAGACCTCTATTAATACCAGCTGGAGTGTTACTGAGTCCCACTCAAAAACCAGGAAAGAGCCAAATCAATCCAGACCTCTATTGATACCAGCTGGAGAGGTACTGAGTCCCACTCACATACCAGGAAAGAGTCAATTCAATCCAGACCTCTATTAATACCAGCTGGAGTGGTACTGAGTCCCACTCACATACCAGGAAAGAGTCAATTCAATCCAGTCCTCTATTAATACCAGCTGGAGTGGACCTGAGTCCCATTCACACACCAGGATAGTGTCAATTCAAAACAGGCCTCTATTAATACCAGCTGGAATGGACCTGAGTCCCATTCACACACCAGGAAAGAGTCAATTCAATCCAGACCTCTTAATACCAGCTGGAGTGGGACTGAGCCCCACTTAATCACCAGGAAAGAGCCAATTCAATCCAGACCTCTATTAATACCAGCTGGAGTGGTACTGAGTCCCACTCACTCACCAGGAAAGAGTCAATTCAATCCAGGCCTCTATTAATACCAGCTGGAGTGGTACTGAGCCCCACTCACTCACCAGGATGGAGCCAATTCAATCCAGACCTCTATGAATACCATCTGGAGTGGTACTGAGTCCCATTCACACACCAGGAAAGAGTCAATTCAATCCAGGCCTCCATTAATACCAGCAGGAGTGGTACTGAGTCCCATTCACACACCAGCTAAGAGGCAATTCAATCCCGGTCTCAATGAATACCAGCTGGAGTGTTACCGAGTCCCACTCACACACCAGGAAAGAGCCAATTCAATCCAGGCTTCTATTAATAACAGCTGGAGTGGTACTGAGCCCCACTCACACACCAGGAAAGAACCAATTCAATCCAGACCTCTATTAATACCAGCTGGAGTGGTACTGAGTCCCACTCACACACCAGGAAAGAACCAATTCAATCCAGACCTCTATTAATACAAGCTGTTGTGGTACTGAGCCCCACTCACACACCAGGAAAGAGGCAATTCAATCCAGGCCTCTATTAATACCAGCTGCAGTGGTACTGAGTCCCACTCACACACCAGGATTGAGGCAATTCAATCCACACCTCGATAAATACCAGCTGGAGTGGGACTGAGCCCCACTCACACACCAGGAAAGAGCCAATTCAATCCAGACATCTTAATACCAGCTGGAGTGGGACTGAGTCCAACTCAATCACCAGTAAGGAGCCAATTCAATCCAGACCTCTATTAACACCAGCTGGAGTGGTACTGAGTCCCACTCACACACCAGGAAAGAGTCAATTCAATCCAGGCCTCCATTAATACCAGCAGGAGTGGTACTGAGTCCCATTCACACACCAGCTAAGAGGCAATTCAATCCCGGTCTCAATGAATACCAGCTGGAGTGTTACTGAGCCCCACTCACACACCAGGAAAGAGCCAATTCAATCCAGACCTCTATTAATACCAGCTGGAGTGGTACTGAGCCCCACTCACACACCAGGAAAGAGCCAATTCAATCCACACCTCTACTAATACCACCTGGAGTGGTACTGAGTCCCACTCACACACCAGGAAAGAGGCAATTCAATCCACACCTCTATTAATACCAGCTGGAGTGGTACTGAGTCCCACTCACACACCAGGAAAGAGGCAATTCAATCCAGGCATCTATTAATACCAGCTGGAGTGGAACTGAGCCCCAGTCACACACCAGAAAAGATCCAAGTCAATCCAGTCCTCTATTAATACCAGCTGGAGAGGTACTGAGTCCCACTCACACACGTGGAAAGAGTCAATTCAAACCAGGTCTCTATTAACACCAGCTGGAGTGTTACCGGGTCCCACTCACACACCAGGAAAGAGGCAATTCAATCCAGACCTCTATTCATACCAGCTGGAGTGTTTTTAGTCCCACTCACACACCAGGAAAGAGTCAATTCAATCCAGACCTCTCTTAACACCAGCTGGAGTGGTACTGATCCCCACTCACACACCAGGAAAGAGTCAATTCAATCCAGACCTCTATTAACACCAGCTGGAGTGGTACTGAGCCCCACTCACTCACCAGTAAAGAGGCAATTCAATCCACACCTCGATAAATACCAGCTGGAGTGGACCTGAGTCCCACTCACACACCAGGAAAGAGCCAATTCAAACCAGGTCTCTATTAATACCAGCTGGAGTGGTACTGAGCCCCACTCACTCACCAGGAAGGAGCCAATTCAAACCAGGTCTCTATTAATACCAGCTGGAGTGGTACTGAGTCGCACTCACAGACCAGGAAAGAGCCAATTCAATCCAGGCCTCTATAAATACCAGCTGAAGTGGTACTGAGCCCCACTCACACACCAGGAAAGAGCCAATTCAATCCAGACCTCTATTAATACCAGCTGGAGTGGACCTGAGTCCCACTCACACACCAGGAAAGAGTCAATTCAAACCAGACCTCTCTTAACACCAGCTGGAGTGGTACTGAGTCCCACTCACACACCAGGAAAGAGTCAATTCAATCCAGACATCTTAATGCCAGCTGGAGTGGTACTGAGTCCGACTCACACACCAGGGAAGAGCCAATTCAATCCATAGCTCTATTAATACCAGCTGGAGTGGTACTGAGCCCCACTCACACAGCAGGGAAGAGCCAATTCAATCCAGGCATCTATTAATACCAGCTGGAGTGGTACTGAGCCCCACTCACACACCAGGGAAGAGCCAATTCAATCCAGGCATCTATTAATACCAGCTGGAGTGGTACTGAGCCCCACTCACACACCAGGGAAGAGCCAATTCAATTCAGGCCTCTATTAATACCAGCTGGAGTGGTTCTGAGCCCCAGTGACGCACCAGGAAAGAGCCAATTCAATCCAGGCCTCTATTCATACCAGCTGGAGTGGAACTGAGTCCCACTCACACATCAGGAAAGAGCCAAGTCAATCCAGACCTCTATTAATACCAGCTGGAGTGGTACTGAGTCCCACTCACTCACCAGTAAAGAGGCAATTCAATCCACACCTCGATAAATACCAGCTGGAGTGGACCTGAGTCCCACTCACACACTAGGAAAGAGTCAATTCAAACCAGGTCTCTATTAACACCAGCTGGAGTGGTACTGAGTCCCACTCTCAAACCAGGAAAGAGCCAATTCAATTCAGGCCTCTATTAATACCAGCTGGAGTGGTACTGAGTCCCACTCACACACCAGGAAAGAGCCAATTCAATTCAGGCCTCTATTAATACTAGCTGGAGTGGTTCTGAGCCCCAGTGACGCACCAGGAAAGAGCCAAGTCAATCCAGGCCTCTATTCATACCAGCTGGAGTGGAACTGAGTCCCACTCACACATCAGGAAAGAGCCAAGTCAATCCAGACCTCTATTAATACCAGCTGGAGTGGTACTGAGTCCCACTCACTCACCAGTAAAGAGGCAATTCAATCCACACCTCGATAAATACCAGCTGGAGTGGACCTGAGTCCCACTCACACACTAGGAAAGAGTCAATTCAAACCAGGTCTCTATTAACACCAGCTGGAGTGGTTCTGAGCCCCACTCACACACCAGGAAAGATCCAAGTCAATCGAGTCCTCTATTAATACCAGCTGGAGTGGAACTGAGTCCGACTCACACACCAGGAAAGATCCAAGTCAATCCAGTCCTCTATTAATACCAGCTGGAGTGGAACTGAGTCCCACTCACACACCAGGAAAGATCCAAGTCAATCCAGTCCTCTATTAATACCAGCTGGAGTGGGACTGAGTCCGACTCACACACAAGGAAAGAGCCAATAAAATCCAGACATCTATTAATACCAGCTGGAGTGGAACTGAGTCCCACTCACACGCCAGGGAAGAGCCAATTCAAGCCAGGCCTCTATTAATACCAGCTGGCGCGTACGGAGCCCCACTCACACACCAGGAAAGAGCCAATCCAATCCAGACCTCTTAATACCAGCTGGAGTGGGACTGAGCCCCACACAATCACCAGGAAGCAGCCAATTCAATCCAGACATCTATTAACACCAGCTGGAGTGGTACTGAGTCCCACTCACTCACCAGTGAAGAGGCAATTCAATCCACACCTCGATAAATACCAGCTGGAGTGGGACTGAGTCCCACTCACACACCAGGAAAGAGGCAATTCAATCCACACCTCTATTAATACCAGCTGGAATGGTTGTGAGCCCCACTCACACACCAGGAAGAGCCAATTCAATCCAGGCCTCTATTAATACCAGCTGGAGTGGTACTGAGCCCCACTCACACACCAGGAAAGAGCCAATTCAATCCAGACCTCTACTAATACCAGCTGGAGTGGGACTGAGCCCCACTCACTCACCAGGATGGAGGTAATTCAATCTGGGCCTCTATTAATACCAGCTGGAGTGGTACTGAGTCCCACTCACACACCAGGAAGAGCCAATTCAATCCAGGCCTCTATTAATACCACCTGGAGTGGTACTGAGCCCCACTCACACACCAGGAAGAGCCAATTCAATCCAGGCCTCTATTAATACCACCTGGAGTGGTACTGAGCCCCACTCACACTCCAGGGAAGAGCCAGTACATTCCAGGCCTCTATAAATACAAGCTGGAGTGGTACTGAGTCCCACGCAAACATCAGGAAAGACCCAGTTCAATCCAGGCCTCTAATAATACCAGCTGGAGTGGTACTGAGAATCGCTCACACAAAAAAAAAGAGCCAGTTTAATCCAAGACTCTATTAATACCAGCTGGAGTGGGACTGAGTCCCACTCACATACCAGGAAAGAGCCAATTCAATCCAGACCTCTATTAATACCAGCTGGAGTGGGACTGAGTCCCACTCACATACCAGGAAAGAGCCAATTCAATCCAGGCCTCTATTAATACCAGCTGAAGTGGTACTGAGTCCCACACACACATCAGGAAAGAGCCAGTTCAATCCAGGCCTCTATTAATACCAGCTGGAGTGGGACTGAGTGCCACCCATTCAGCAGGAAAGAGCCAGTTCAATCCAGGCCTCTATTAATACCAGCTGGAGTGGGACTGAGTGCCACCCATTCAGCAGGAAAGAGCCAATTCAATCCAGGCCTCTATTTATACCAGCTGGAGTGGTACTGAGACCCACACACACATCAGGAAAGAGCCAGTTCAATCCAGGCCTCTATTAATACCAGCTGGAGTGGCACTGAACCCCAGTCACCCACCAGGAAAGAGCCAATTCAATCCAGGCCTCTATTAATACCAGCTGAAGTGGGACTGAGTCCCACTCACACACCAGAAATAGCCAATTCAATCGAGGCTTCCATTATTACCAGCTGGAGTGGTACTGAGTCTCACTCACACACCAGGAAAGAGCCAATGCAATCCAGACCTCTTTCAATACCAGCTAGAGTGGTACTGAGTCGCACTCACACACCAGGAAAGAGCCAATTCAATCCAGACATCTATTAATAGCATCTGGAGTGGTACTGAGGCCCACTCACACACCAGGAAAGAACCAATTCAATCCAGACATCTATTAATATCTGCTGGAGTGGTACTGAGGCTCACGCACACACCAGAAAAGAGCCAATTCAATCCAGACCTCTATTAATACCAGCTGGAGTGGTACTGAGTCCCACTCACATACCAGGAAAGAGCCATTTCATTCCTGGCCATTATTAATACCAGCTGGAGCGGGACTGAGTCCGATTCACACACCAGGGAAGAGTCAGTTCATTACAGGCCTCTATTAATACCAGCTGGAATGGCACTGAGTCTCACTCACACACCAGGAAAGAGGCAATTCGATCCAGGTCTCTAATAATACCAGCTGGAGTGGTACTGAGTCCCACTCACACACCAGAAAGAGCCAAATCAATCCTGATCTCCATTAATACCAGCTGGAGTGGTACTGAGTCCCACTCACACACCAGGAAAGAGGCAATTCAATCCTGATCTCCATTAATACCAGCTGGAGTGGTACTGAGTCCCACTCACACACCAGGGAAGAGCCAATTCAATCCAGATCTCTATTAGAACCAGCTGTACTGGAATCAACTCACACTCAAACAGCAGGGAAGAGCCAGTACTTTCCAGGCCTCTATAAATACCAGCTGGAGTGGTACTGAGTCCCACGCACACATCAGGAAAGACCCAGTTCAATCCAGGCCTCTAATAATACCAGCTGGAGTGGTACTGATCCCCACTCACACACCAAGAAAGAGCCAATTCAATCCAGACCTCTATTAATACCAGCTGGAATTGTTTTGAGTCCCACTCACACTCCAGGAAAGAGCCAATTCAATCCAGACACCTATTAATACCAGCTGGAGTGGTACTGAGTCCCACTCACACACCAGGAAAGGGCAAAATCAATCCAGGCTAATTTAATACCAGCTGGAGTGGTACTGAGCCCCACTCACACACCAGGAAAGGGCAAAATCAATCCAGGCTAATTTAATACCAGCTGGAGTGGTACTGAGCCCCACTCACACACCAGGAAAGAGCCAATTCAAACCAGGTCTCTATTAATACCAGCTGGAGTGGTACTGAGCCCCACTCACTCACCAGGAAGGAGCCAATTCAAACCAGGTCTCTATTAATACCAGCTGGAGTGGTACTGAGTCGCACTCACAGACCAGGAAAGAGCCAATTCAATCCAGGCCTCTATAAATACCAGCTGAAGTGGTACTGAGCCCCACTCACACACCAGGAAAGAGCCAATTCAATCCAGACCTCTATTAATACCAGCTGGAGTGGACCTGAGTCCCACTCACACACCAGGAAAGAGTCAATTCAAACCAGACCTCTCTTAACACCAGCTGGAGTGGTACTGAGTCCCACTCACACACCAGGAAAGAGTCAATTCAATCCAGACATCTTAATGCCAGCTGGAGTGGTACTGAGTCCGACTCACACACCAGGGAAGAGCCAATTCAATCCATAGCTCTATTAATACCAGCTGGAGTGGTACTGAGCCCCACTCACACAGCAGGGAAGAGCCAATTCAATCCAGGCATCTATTAATACCAGCTGGAGTGGTACTGAGCCCCACTCACACACCAGGGAAGAGCCAATTCAATCCAGGCATCTATTAATACCAGCTGGAGTGGTACTGAGCCCCACTCACACACCAGGGAAGAGCCAATTCAATTCAGGCCTCTATTAATACCAGCTGGAGTGGTTCTGAGCCCCAGTGACGCACCAGGAAAGAGCCAATTCAATCCAGGCCTCTATTCATACCAGCTGGAGTGGAACTGAGTCCCACTCACACATCAGGAAAGAGCCAAGTCAATCCAGACCTCTATTAATACCAGCTGGAGTGGTACTGAGTCCCACTCACTCACCAGTAAAGAGGCAATTCAATCCACACCTCGATAAATACCAGCTGGAGTGGACCTGAGTCCCACTCACACACTAGGAAAGAGTCAATTCAAACCAGGTCTCTATTAACACCAGCTGGAGTGGTACTGAGTCCCACTCTCAAACCAGGAAAGAGCCAATTCAATTCAGGCCTCTATTAATACCAGCTGGAGTGGTACTGAGTCCCACTCACACACCAGGAAAGAGCCAATTCAATTCAGGCCTCTATTAATACTAGCTGGAGTGGTTCTGAGCCCCAGTGACGCACCAGGAAAGAGCCAAGTCAATCCAGGCCTCTATTCATACCAGCTGGAGTGGAACTGAGTCCCACTCACACATCAGGAAAGAGCCAAGTCAATCCAGACCTCTATTAATACCAGCTGGAGTGGTACTGAGTCCCACTCACTCACCAGTAAAGAGGCAATTCAATCCACACCTCGATAAATACCAGCTGGAGTGGACCTGAGTCCCACTCACACACTAGGAAAGAGTCAATTCAAACCAGGTCTCTATTAACACCAGCTGGAGTGGTTCTGAGCCCCACTCACACACCAGGAAAGATCCAAGTCAATCGAGTCCTCTATTAATACCAGCTGGAGTGGAACTGAGTCCGACTCACACACCAGGAAAGATCCAAGTCAATCCAGTCCTCTATTAATACCAGCTGGAGTGGAACTGAGTCCCACTCACACACCAGGAAAGATCCAAGTCAATCCAGTCCTCTATTAATACCAGCTGGAGTGGGACTGAGTCCGACTCACACACAAGGAAAGAGCCAATAAAATCCAGACATCTATTAATACCAGCTGGAGTGGAACTGAGTCCCACTCACACGCCAGGGAAGAGCCAATTCAAGCCAGGCCTCTATTAATACCAGCTGGCGCGTACGGAGCCCCACTCACACACCAGGAAAGAGCCAATCCAATCCAGACCTCTTAATACCAGCTGGAGTGGGACTGAGCCCCACACAATCACCAGGAAGCAGCCAATTCAATCCAGACATCTATTAACACCAGCTGGAGTGGTACTGAGTCCCACTCACTCACCAGTGAAGAGGCAATTCAATCCACACCTCGATAAATACCAGCTGGAGTGGGACTGAGTCCCACTCACACACCAGGAAAGAGGCAATTCAATCCACACCTCTATTAATACCAGCTGGAATGGTTGTGAGCCCCACTCACACACCAGGAAGAGCCAATTCAATCCAGGCCTCTATTAATACCAGCTGGAGTGGTACTGAGCCCCACTCACACACCAGGAAAGAGCCAATTCAATCCAGACCTCTACTAATACCAGCTGGAGTGGGACTGAGCCCCACTCACTCACCAGGATGGAGGTAATTCAATCTGGGCCTCTATTAATACCAGCTGGAGTGGTACTGAGTCCCACTCACACACCAGGAAGAGCCAATTCAATCCAGGCCTCTATTAATACCACCTGGAGTGGTACTGAGCCCCACTCACACACCAGGAAGAGCCAATTCAATCCAGGCCTCTATTAATACCACCTGGAGTGGTACTGAGCCCCACTCACACTCCAGGGAAGAGCCAGTACATTCCAGGCCTCTATAAATACAAGCTGGAGTGGTACTGAGTCCCACGCAAACATCAGGAAAGACCCAGTTCAATCCAGGCCTCTAATAATACCAGCTGGAGTGGTACTGAGAATCGCTCACACAAAAAAAAAGAGCCAGTTTAATCCAAGACTCTATTAATACCAGCTGGAGTGGGACTGAGTCCCACTCACATACCAGGAAAGAGCCAATTCAATCCAGACCTCTATTAATACCAGCTGGAGTGGGACTGAGTCCCACTCACATACCAGGAAAGAGCCAATTCAATCCAGGCCTCTATTAATACCAGCTGAAGTGGTACTGAGTCCCACACACACATCAGGAAAGAGCCAGTTCAATCCAGGCCTCTATTAATACCAGCTGGAGTGGGACTGAGTGCCACCCATTCAGCAGGAAAGAGCCAGTTCAATCCAGGCCTCTATTAATACCAGCTGGAGTGGGACTGAGTGCCACCCATTCAGCAGGAAAGAGCCAATTCAATCCAGGCCTCTATTTATACCAGCTGGAGTGGTACTGAGACCCACACACACATCAGGAAAGAGCCAGTTCAATCCAGGCCTCTATTAATACCAGCTGGAGTGGCACTGAACCCCAGTCACCCACCAGGAAAGAGCCAATTCAATCCAGGCCTCTATTAATACCAGCTGAAGTGGGACTGAGTCCCACTCACACACCAGAAAGAGCCAATTCAATCGAGGCTTCCATTATTACCAGCTGGAGTGGTACTGAGTCTCACTCACACACCAGGAAAGAGCCAATGCAATCCAGACCTCTTTCAATACCAGCTAGAGTGGTACTGAGTCGCACTCACACACCAGGAAAGAGCCAATTCAATCCAGACATCTATTAATAGCATCTGGAGTGGTACTGAGGCCCACTCACACACCAGGAAAGAACCAATTCAATCCAGACATCTATTAATATCTGCTGGAGTGGTACTGAGGCTCACGCACACACCAGAAAAGAGCCAATTCAATCCAGACCTCTATTAATACCAGCTGGAGTGGTACTGAGTCCCACTCACATACCAGGAAAGAGCCATTTCATTCCTGGCCATTATTAATACCAGCTGGAGCGGGACTGAGTCCGATTCACACACCAGGGAAGAGTCAGTTCATTACAGGCCTCTATTAATACCAGCTGGAATGGCACTGAGTCTCACTCACACACCAGGAAAGAGGCAATTCGATCCAGGTCTCTAATAATACCAGCTGGAGTGGTACTGAGTCCCACTCACACACCAGAAAGAGCCAAATCAATCCTGATCTCCATTAATACCAGCTGGAGTGGTACTGAGTCCCACTCACACACCAGGAAAGAGGCAATTCAATCCTGATCTCCATTAATACCAGCTGGAGTGGTACTGAGTCCCACTCACACACCAGGGAAGAGCCAATTCAATCCAGATCTCTATTAGAACCAGCTGTACTGGAATCAACTCACACTCAAACAGCAGGGAAGAGCCAGTACTTTCCAGGCCTCTATAAATACCAGCTGGAGTGGTACTGAGTCCCACGCACACATCAGGAAAGACCCAGTTCAATCCAGGCCTCTAATAATACCAGCTGGAGTGGTACTGATCCCCACTCACACACCAAGAAAGAGCCAATTCAATCCAGACCTCTATTAATACCAGCTGGAATTGTTTTGAGTCCCACTCACACTCCAGGAAAGAGCCAATTCAATCCAGACACCTATTAATACCAGCTGGAGTGGTACTGAGTCCCACTCACACACCAGGAAAGGGCAAAATCAATCCAGGCTAATTTAATACCAGCTGGAGTGGTACTGAGCCCCACTCACACACCAGGAAAGGGCAAAATCAATCCAGGCTAATTTAATACCAGCTGGAGTGGTACTGAGCCCCACTCACACACCAGGAAAGAGCCAATTCAATCCAGAGCTCTATTGATATCTGCTGGAGTGGTACTGAGTCTCACGCACATACCAGAAAAGAGCCAATTCAATGCAAACCTTTATTAAGACCAGCTGGAGTGGTACTGAGACTCGCTCACACAACAAAAAGAGCCAATTCAATCCAAGACTCTATTAATACCAGCTGGAGTGGTACTGAGTCCCACGCACACATCAGGAAAGACCCAGTTCAATCCAGGCCTCTAATAATACCAGCTGGAGTGGTTCTGAGTCCCACTCACACACCAGGAACGAGCCAATTCAATTCTGGCCTCTATTAATGCCAGCTGGAGTGGAATTATCCTCCACTCACACACCAGGAAAGTGCCAATTCTATCCAGACCTCCATTAATACCAGCTGGAATTGTTTTGAGTCCCACTCACACACCAGGAAAGAGCCAGTTCAATCCACGCCTCTATTAAATACATTTGAAGTGGACTGTGTCCCACTCACACACCAGGAAAGAGCCAGTTCAATCCACGCCTCTATTAAATACATTTGAAGTGGACTGTGTCCCACTCACACACCAGGAAAGAGCCAGTTCATTCCAGGACTCTATTAATACCAGCTGGAGTGACATTGAGTGCCACTCACACACCAGGAAGAGGCAGATCAATCCAGGCGTCTGTTAATACCAGCTGGAGTGGGACTGAGTCCCACTCACACACCAGGAAAGTGAGAATTCAATATAGACCTCCATTAATATCATCTGGAGTTGCACTGAGTCTCTCTCACACACCAGGAAAAAGAGAATGCAATCCAGAACTCTATAAATACCAGCTGGAGTGGTACTGAACCCCACTCAAACACCAGTAAAGAGCCAATTCAATTCAGGCCTCTATCAATACCATCTGGAGTGGTACTGAGTCTCACTGACACACCAGGAAAGAGCCAATTCAATCCAGGGTTTTATTAAAACCAGCTGGCGTGGTACTGAGCCCGAGGCAGATAACAGGAAAGAGCCAATTCAATTCTGGCCTGTATTATTACCAGCTGGAGTGGTACTAATCCCCACTCACTCACCAAGTAAGAGCCAATTCCATCCAGGGTTCTATTAATACCAGCTGTTGTGGCACTGAGACTCACTCACACAGCAGGAGAGAGCCAATTCAATCCAAACCTCTATTAATACCAGCAGGATTGTGACTGATTCCAACTCACACACAAGGATAGAGGCAATTCAATCCAGGCCTCTATTATTACCAGCTGGAGTGGTACTGATCCCCACTCACACACCAAGAAAGAGCCAATTCAATCCAGGCCTCTATTAATACCAGCTGGAGTGGTACTGATCCCCACTCACACACCAAGAAAGAGCCAATTCAATCCAGACCTCTATTAATACCAGCTGGAGTGGTACTGAGCCCCACTCAAACACCTGAATGGTGCCAATTCAATCCAGGCCTCTATTAATACCATTTTTTTTTTAGTTATTTTTTCTTCCTATTTTGCATTCCTTCTTACATTTTTTACAATCATTCTTTGCATTTATTTCATTTCATCTTAGTTTGTTCAGTTTGCTTACCCACTGTTTTTTTCAGGTTGTTTTTCTTCAGGTTTGCACTTGCTGCTGTTCAATATTCAGTATATTCACACCTAATCTGTACTAATGCTTTGTCTTTCAAAACACCATTAACATATTGTTTGCCTTTGCTCCGTGACCTTTTGGTCAGCTATGTGGCCTGGTCCAATCTGCACCTTCTCCTTTGTTATCTCTTGCCCAACCCCCACCTCACTTGTTTATAATCTGTGACTTTTCTAATATTTGTCAGTTCCGAAGAAGGGTCACTGACCCGAAACGTTAACTCTGCTTCTCTTTCCACAGATGCTGCCAGACCTGCTGAGTGATTCCAGCATTTCTTGTTTTGGCTCTATTAATACCAGCAGGATTGCGACTGAGTCCAACTCACGCACCAAGAAAGAGGCAATTCAATCCAGGACTCTAATAATACCAGCTGGAGAGGCATTGAATGCCAAACACACACCAGAAAGAGGCAGTTCAATCCAGGCGTCTATTAATACCAGCTGGAGTGGTACTGAGCCTCACTCACACACCAGGAGAGAGCCAATTCAATCCAGACCTCTATTCATACCAGCTGGAGTGGTACTGAGTCCCACTCACACACCAGGAGAGAGCCAATTCAATCCAGACCTCTATTAATAACAACTGGAGTGGTACTGAGTCCCACTCACACACCAGGAGAGAGCCAATTCAATCCAGACCTCTATTAATTAATTAATTAGGGCGGCACAGTGGCGCAGTGGTTAGCACCGCAGCCTCACAGCTCCAGGGACCCGGGTTCGATTCTGGGTACTGCCTGTGCGGAGTTTGCAAGTTCTCCCTGTGTCTGCGTGGGTTTCCTCCGGGTGCTCCGGTTTCCTCCCACATGCCAAAGACTTGCAGGTTGAAAGGTTAATTGGCCATTATAAATTGTCACTAGTATAGGTAGATGGTAGGGAAATATATAGGGACAGTTGGGGATGTGACAGGAATATGGGATTAGTGTAGGATTTGTATAAAATGGGTGGTTAATGGTCGGCACAGACTCGGTGGGCCGAAGGGCCTGTTTCAGTGCTGTATCTCTAAAACTAAAACTAAAACTGAAAACTAAACTTAATACCAGCTGTAGTGGTACTGAGTCCCACTCACACACCAGGAAAGAGCCAATTCAATCCAGACATCTATTAATACCAGCTGGAGTGGGACTGAGCCCCACTTACACACCCGGAAAGAGCCAATTCTATCCAGACCTCTATTCATACCAGCTGGAGTGGCACTGAGTCCCACTCACACACCAGGAAAGAGGCAAATCAATCCAGATCTCTATCAATACCAGCTGGAGTGGTACTGAGTCCCACTCACACACCAGGAATGAGCCAATTCAAACCAGACAACTATTAATACCAGCTGTAGTGGTACTGAGTCCCACTCACACACCAGGAAAGAGCCAATTCAATCCAGACTTGTGGCGAAGGGGAGTTGGAGTGAGAAGTGGAGAGAGGGGAGTTGGGGAGGGAAGTGGGGGATGGGAGAAGATGGGAGAGGGGGAGGAGAGTGGGGGTGCGAAGTTTGAAGAGGAGTGGAGAGGGGAGAGGAGTAGAGAGGCGAGGGGAGTGGGGGAGGGGTGAGGAATAGGGGAGTGGGAAGTGGAGTGGGGGAGGGGAGAGGGGAGGGGAGTGGAGGGGAGAGGTCGATGTGAGTGGAGGAGGTGTGAGGGATAGGGGAGTGGGAAGTGGAATGGTGAAAGGAGTGGGGGAGGGGTGTCCCGGAGTGGAGAGTGGGAAGTGGGGGAATTGAGTCAGGAGTAAGAAGTGGGGGAGGGGAGGGAAGAAGAGGCGAATGAGGGAGGGGAGGGGAGGGGAGAGGTGTAGAGTGGGAGGAGAGAGGGGGAGTGGGAGGGCATTGGGGGAGGGGTGTGGGGCATGCGGGAGGTGAGTTGGGAATGGAGGCGTGCAGGGGGGGACTAGAGGAGGGGAGTGGGGAGTGAGGGGGTGGGGGAATAGAGAGTTGGGGAGGGGAGTTGGAGTGTGTTGTCGGTGAGTGGAGGCGTGCAGGGGGGGGATTGGAGGAGGTGAGTGGGGAGTGGGGGAGAGGATTGGGGGAGGGGAGGGGAGGGGAGTGGAGGAGGGCAGAGGTGAAAACTGGAGTGGGGAGTGGGGGAGTGGTGTGGGGGAAGGGAGTGGGGGAAGGGAGTGGGGGAAGGGAGTGGGGAAGGGAGTGGGGAAGGGAGTGGGGGAAGGGAGTGGGGAAGGGAGTAGGGAGTGCGGGAGGGGAGTGAGG
Source organism: Heterodontus francisci (assembly GCF_036365525.1). Taxonomy (NCBI): domain Eukaryota; kingdom Metazoa; phylum Chordata; class Chondrichthyes; order Heterodontiformes; family Heterodontidae; genus Heterodontus; species Heterodontus francisci. The sequence continues at coordinate 1,895,620 of NW_027141584.1, forward strand.
AGGGGGAGTGGGGGTGGGGGAGTGGGGGAGGGGCGTGGAGGGTGCGGGAGGGGAGTGAGGAGGAGGAGTGGGGGTGGGGTAGTGGGGAGGTGAGTTAGGAGGGGAGTGAGGAAGGGGAGTGTGGGTGGGGGAGTGGTGAGGGGCGTGGAGAGTGCGGGAGGGGAGTGAGGAGGAGGAGTGGGGTTGGGGGAATGGGGAGGGGAGTGAGGAGGGGGAGTGGGGGTGGGGGTGGGTTTGTGGGGAGGTGAGTTGGGAGCGCAGGAGTGAGAGTGGGGAAAGGATTGGGTGTGGGTGTGGTTGTGGGGAGAGGGAAGGAGGGCAAGAGGAGAGGGGTGGAAGTGGGGGAGGGAAGTGGGGGAGAGGATTGGTGAGTGGGGAGAGGGGAGTGGGGACAGGAGTGTAGAGTGGGAGAGGGGAGTGGGGGACGGGAGTGTAGAGTGGGATAGGGGAGTGGGTAGTGGGGGAATTGAGTCGGGAGTGGAGAGTGGGGGAGGGGGGAGTGGAGTGAGGACTGGGGAGGGAAGGGGGGAGTGGGGAGTGGGGGAGTGGAGTGGGGAGTGAGGAGTGGGGTGTGGAGGAGTCATGTGGGGAGTCGGGGAGGGGGTGGGGACAGGAGTGGGGGAGGGGAGTGGGGTTTGCGGGATGGGAGTGTGGAGTGAGGGAGGGGAGTGAGGAGTCGGGGAGGGGATAGTGTTGTGGGGAGTGGGGTAGGGGAGTGGTGAGTGGGTGACGTGAATGAGGAGTAGGGAGGGGAGTGTGGAGTTGGGTGTGGAGTTGGGAGTGAAGAGTGGGCAGTGGGGTAGTGGGGAGTGTTATGGGGAGTGAGGAGTGGGGAGTGGGGGAGTGGGGATTGGAGTGAGGAGTGGGGAGTGGGGTTGGGGAAGGGATGGTTGAGAGGGGAGTGGGTGAGGGGAGTGGAGAGTGAGGAGTAGAGTGGGGAGTGAGTAGTGGGCAGTGGGGGAGTGCGGAGAGGTGTGGGGAGTGAGGAGTGGCGAGTGGGTGAGTGAGGAGTGGAGTGGGGAATGTGGAGGGGGAGTGGGGAGTGGGGAGTTGAGTGGGGAGTGACAAGTGGGGAATGGGGGAGAGGAGTGAGAAGTGGGTAGCGAGGAGTGGGGGACTGGAGCGGGGAGTGGGGAGTGGGAGAGTGAGGAGTGGAGTGGGAGAGTGAGGAGTGGGGAAGGGGAGTTGGCGAGGGGAGTGGGGGAGTGTGGAGTTGAGTGGGGAGTGGGAAGTGGGGAGTGGGGGAGTGGATTGAGAAGTGGGTAGTGGGGAGTGGGCGAGTTGAGAGGGGCGTGAGGAGTGGGGTGTGGGGGAGGGGAGTGGGGTTGGTGGGAGGGGAGTGGGGTTTATGGGATTGGAGTGAGGAGTGGGGGAGGGGAGTGAGGAGTGGGGGATGGATTGGGGAGTTGGTAGTTGGGGAGGGGAGTGGTAAGTGGGGGAGGGGAGTGGGGGAGGGTAGTGGGGGAGGGGAGTGAGGAGTGGGGAGTGGAGTGATGAGTGAGGAGTGGGGAGTGGGGTAGAGGTGAGTGGGGGAGTGGTGAGTGAGGAGTGGGGAGTGGGGGAGTTGTTAGTGGGGGAGGGGAGTGGGGGAGGGGAGTGGGGAGTGGAGTGTGGGAGAGAGGTGAGTGGGGGAGTGGGGAGTGAGGAGTCGGGGAGTGAGGACTGGAGAGGGGAGTGAGGAGTGGGGAGTGAGGAGTGGGGAGTGGGGGAGGGGAGTGGGGGAGGGGAGTGGGGGAGGGGAGTGTGGAGTGAGGAGTGGAGTGTGGGAGAGAGGTGAGTGGGGGAGTGGGGAGTGAGGAGTCGGGGAGTGAGGAGTGGAGAGGGGAGTGAGGAGTGGGGAGTGGGAGAGTGGGGAGTGGGGGAGGGGAGTGGGGGAGGGGAGTGGGGGAGTGTGGAGTTGAGTAGGGAGTGAGAAGTGGGGAGTGGGGGAGTGGGGGAGTGGAGTGGGGAGTGAGGAGTCGGGTGTGGGAGAGGGGAGTGGGGAGTGAGGAGTCGGGTGAGGGGGAGGGGAGTGGGGAGTGTGGGAGGGGAGCGGGGAGTGGGTGAGGGGAGTGGGGAGTGGGTGAGGGGAGTGGGGTTGGTGGGAGGGGAGTGGGGTTTATGGGATTGAAGTGAGGAGTGGGGGTGTGGGGTGAGGAGTGGGGGAGGGGATTAGGGAGTGGGTAGTTGGGGAGGGGAGTGGTTAGTGAGGGAGGGGAGTGGGGGAGAGGAGTGAGGAGTGGGGGAGTGGAGTGGTGAGTGAGGGGTGGGTGGGGAGTGAGGAGTGGAGTGGGAGAGTGGGGAGTGGGGGAGGGGAGTGGGGGAGTGGCGGAGTGGAAGGGGGGAGTGTGGAGTGGAGTAGGGAGTGAGGAGTGCGGAGTGGGGTGTGGGGGAGGGCAGTGATAGAGGGTCAGGGCTGAGTCGGGGAGGGGGAGTGGGGGAGGGGAGTGGGGGAGAGGTGTGGGGGAGAGGGGTTAGGGAGGGTAGTGGGGGAGGGTTGTTGGGAGTGGGGGAGTGGAGGGGGAGGTGAGGGGAATGGAGAGTGAGGAGTGGGGGAGTGGGGAGTGAGGGGTGGGGAGTGGGGGAGGGAGCGTGGTGTGCGGGAGGGGAGTGGGGAGGGAGAGGGGGAGAGGTGTTAGGGAGGGGAGTGAGGAGTGCGGAGTTGGGGAGGGAATTGGTGAGTGAGGAGTGGGGTAGGGGTGTGCGGATTGTGGGAGAGGCGTGGGGGAGGGTGGTGAGGAGGGGAGTGAGGAGGGGAGCGAGGGAGGGGGAGTTGTGGAGGGAAGTGGGGGAGACGGAGTGGGCGAGGCAGATAGGCGAGTGGGGGAGGGGAGTGGAGAGTGAGGAGTGGGGGACGGGTGAGCGGAGTGGGTGAGGGTTGTGGGGGAGGGGAGTGGGGAGGGGAGTGAAGGATGGGATTGCGGGAGGAGAGTTGAGAAGGGGAGAGGGGGAGGGGTGTGCAGAAGTGGAGAAGGGAGTGAGGGAGGGGAGGGTGATGTGAGTGGGAGAGGGGCAGTGGGATTCGGGGATGGGAGTGGGGAAGGAGAAGGAGTGTGAGGGGAGAAGGAGGTGAGTGGGAAGTGTAGGGTACGGAAAGTGGAGTTGGGAGTGGAGTGTAGGATGGTAGTGATGGAGGAGAGTGTGGGAGTGGTGAAGCGGAGTGAAGGAGGGGGAGGGGGAGCGGTGAAGAAGTGAAGAAGAGGCGTTCGGGGGAGGGGTGTGGGTGAGGGTAATAGGGGACGGAAGTGTGGGAGGGGAGTGGGGGAGGGGAAGGGGAGTGGGAGATGGGAGGGGAGGAGGGAAGGGTGTGGGGAATGGAATGGGGGTGGGCAGTGGGGGAGGGGAGTGGGGAGGGGAGTGGGGGGAGGGGGGTGGAGGTTGGGGGTAGGGGAAGGGAGGCAGAAGAGGAGTGGGGGAGGTGCTGGGGAGTGTAGGAGGGGGTGTTGCGTGAGGGGGAAGGGGGAGGGGAGGGTTGAAGGGACTGGGGGAAAGGTGTGGGGGAAGGGATTGGGGATGGGGCGTGGGGGAGGGGGAGGGCAGAGCAGAAGGGACACGGGGGAGGGAGAGTGGGGGAGGGTGAGTGGGATTGGGGGAGGGTAGTGGGGAGGGAGAGGGAGAGTGAGGAAGAGAGGGTGGTGAGTGGGGGGTATCAGGGAGGGGAGAGAGGAGTGGGAACTGGAATGGAGGATGCGAGTGAGGGAGGAGAGGGGGGAGTGTGGGAGGGGAGTGCAGGGGGTTGGGGAGGGGAGTGGGGGAGGGGACTGGGCAGGGGAGGGGGAGGGGAGCAGGGAGAGGAATGGGCGAGGTGGCAGTGAGAGTGGAGTGAGAAATGGGAGTGAGTGTGCGGAGTTGGGGAGGGGAGGTGAGAGGGGAGTGGGGTAGGGATGTGGGGAAGGGGACTCGTGGAGGGTAACGGGGTAGGTGGATGGTCGTGGGGGAGGAGAGTGGCGGAGGGGAATGGGGTAAGCCAATGAGGAGTAGGGTAGGTGAGTGGGGGAGGGGATTGGGGAGGGGGAGAAGGGGAGAGGGAAGGGAGTGGTGGAATAGAGTGGGGAAGGGGACGGGGAAGGGCAGGGAGGGGGATGGGAGTGGTAGAGGGGATGCAGGAAGGGAATAAGGGAGGGCAGTGGGGTGGGGTGCAAGGAACAGGGAGGGGAGTTAGGGGAGTGGGGGTGCAGAGTTAGGGGAGTGAGGGATAGTGAGTGGGGCAGGGGGAGGGTTGTGGGGAGGGAGAGGGAATGTGAAGGGGAGAGGGTGGTGAATGAAGGGGTGTAGGGGAGGGGAGAGAGGAGTTATGAGTGGAGTGGCGGATGGGAGTGAGGCAGGAGAGTAGTGGAGTGGGGGAGGGAGTGGGGGAGGCGAGTGGAGGAGGGGGATGTGGGAAGGTAAGGGAAGTGATGCAGGGGAAAGGGAGTAAGGGAGAGGGGGAGTGGGGAGGGGTAGGGAAGTGGTAGATGGGAGTGAGTGTGCAGAGTGTGGTGGGGAGGAGGAGGGGAGTGGACAGGGCACTGGAGAAGGGGACTCGCGGAGGGTAGTGGGGGAGGTGTAGGGTAATGGTGGAGGGTAGTGGGTGAGGGTAGTGGGGGAGGGTAGTGAAAGATGGGAATGGTGGAGATGAGTGGGGGAGGCCGATGAGAATTAGGGGGTGGGTGTTGTGGAAGGGATTAGGGAGGGGGTAGGGCGGAAGGGGGAAGGGGAGATGAAAGGGAGTGGGGGAATAGAGTGGGGAGGAAGGGGGAAGGGCGGGGAGGGGGATGGGAGTGGTAGAGGGAGAGCAGGAAGGGAATAAGGGAGGGCAGTGGGGTGGGGTGTAGGGAACGGGGAGGGGAGTTAGGGGAGTGGGGGAGGGTGAGTGGGGCAGAGAGAGGGTTGTGGGGAGGGAGAGGGGATGTGAGGGTGAGAGAGAGGGTATGTAAGGGGGAGAGGGTGGTGAGTGAAGGGGTGTAGGTGAGGGGAGAGGAGTGGGGAGTGTGCTGGCGGATGGGAGTGAGGGAGGAAAGTGGTGGAGTGGGGGAGGGGGTGGGGAATGGGGGCTTGGAGTGGGGGAGATGGAGGGGAAAGGGGAGTGGAGGAAGGGAGTGGGGGAGGCGAGTGGGGGAGGGGGATGTGGGACGGGAAGGGGAGTGGGGCAGGGGAGGGTGAGTAGGTGAGTGGGGAGGGGGAGGGAAGTGGGAGACGCAAGTGAGTGTGCAGAGTGTGGTGGGGAGGGGAGACGGGAGTGGAGTATGGAAAGGAGGCGAGTGGACAGGGCAGTGGAGAAGGGGACTCGAGGAGGGTAGTGGGGGAGGTGTAGGGTAGTGGGGGAGGGCAGTTGGAGAGGGTAGTGAAAGATGGTAGTGGCGGAGGGGAGTGGGGGAGGCCGATGAGAAGTAGGGGTGGGTGTTGTGCAGGGGATTGGGGAGGGGGAAGAGGGAAGGGGGAAGGGGAGAGGGAAGGGAGTGGGGGAATAGAGTGGGCATGGGGAGGGGGAAGGGCGTGGTGGTGGGGAGTGGGGGAGGGGGAGGGGAAGGGAATGGGGGAGGGTAGTGGGGGAGGGGGAGGGAAGCGGAGAGGGGAGTCGGGGAGGGGAGTTGAGGGGGAGGGGGTGTTGGGGAGGAGAGGGGAGGGGGAAGTGGGTGGGTTGTTGGGGAGGAGAGGGGAGGGGATAGGTGATGGGGTGTTGGGGAGGAGAGGGGAAACGGAATGGGGGTGGGGGGAGGGAATAGGGAGGGGAGTGCGGGAGGGGGCTGAGTGACTGAGGAGTGGGGGAGGAGAGTGGAGAGAGGAATGGGAGTGGGGAGGTGGAGGTGTGTGAGGAGGATTAGGGGAGTGGATGTGTGAATTGGAGTAGTGGAAAGGGGGAGGGGAGTCATGAGGGGCGTGGGGAAGAGAGGGAAGTGGTGAGATAGGTGTGGAAGGGGGTGAGGGAGGGAAGTGGGGAGGGGAGTGGGGGAGTGGAGTGGGAGAGGGTGAGTGGGATTGGGGTGAGGGTGAGTAGGATTGGTGGAGGGTGAGTGGGATTGGGGGAGGGGAGTGGGATTGGGGGAGGGTGAGTGGGATTGGGGGAGGGGAGTGGGATTGGGGGAGGGTGAGCGGGATTGGAAGAGGGGAGTGGGGAGTGGAGTGGAGGATGAGAGTGAGGGAGTGGGGGACGTGGCAGGGGAGTGGGGGAGGGAGATGTGGGAAGGATAATCGGAGGGGAGTGAGAGAGCAAAGATGGGAGTGATGGAGAGGAGTGGGGGAGGGAGATGTGGGAAGGATAATCGGAGGGGAGTGAGAGAGCAAAGATGGGAGTGATGGAGAGGAGTGGGGGAGGGGAGAGTTGGGGGTTAGGGGAGGGAATTGGGGAGGGGAGCAGGGGAGGGGAGTGGGGGGAGGGGGTTGGTGGGTTGGGCGGGAGAGGAGGGTGGGGAGGGGAGTGTGGGAGGGGTTCGGGGTAGGGAGTGTGGCACAGTGTGGGAGGAGTGGTGAGACTGGCAGAAGAGTGGGGGAGGGGAGTGGGAGAGGTGTGTTGGGGAGGGTAGTTGGGGAGGGGAGTGAGGGAGGGGTTGGGGGGGTAAGGGTTGGGGAGGGAGGGGAGTGAGGGAAGGGTGTGGGGAGAGGAGTGAGGCTCAGGGTCAGAGAGGGAAGGAGTGGGGGAATGGAGTGGGGAAGAGGAGGGTAGTTCGGGGGTGGGGAGGGGAGTGGGAGTGGATTGGGGTGGGGAGGGTTCTGCTGGAGGGGAGTGTGGGAGAGGAGTGGGTGAGGGGAGGGGCTGGGGGAGGGGAATGGGAGAGGGGACTGGGTGAGAGAAGTGGGAGTTAGGGAGGGACTTGGAAAGGGGAGTGGGGGAAGGCGGGTGGGGAAATTGGAGTGAGTGTGTGAGGTGGGGCCGGGAAAGGAGGGGAGTTGGGAAGGGGTGGGGGAGGGAAGGGCGGTGGGTTATTTGGGAGAGGACGTGGAGTGGAGTAGGGGGCTGTGAGGGGAGGGATACGTGTGAGGTGAAGGGAGTCGCGGATGGGAGGGCAATGGCGGCAGCGGGTCTGGAGGAGGAAAGTGGGGGAGGGGATTGAGGGATGGGAGACGAGTGGGGAGGGAACTGGGGGAGGGGGAGTGGTGGATAGGGGTGGGGGAGAGGAGTGGGGAGAGGAGTGGGGAAAGGAGGGGTGGGGAGTGGATGGGGGAGAGGAATGGGGAGGGGAGGGGACGAGTAAGGGAGTGTGTGAATGGAGTGGGTGGGATAGGAAATTGGGGTAAGGAGGGGGAAGAGAGTGGGGCAGCGGTGTTGGAGAGGGTGAGTGCGGATGGCAGTGGACAGAGGAGGGGAATGTACAAGGGCAGTGGAGGAGGGGCGTGGGGGGAAGTGAGTGTGAGAGTGGGGAGGGAAGGGGAGGGGAGTGGGGAGTGGGGTAGGTAAGTGGGGGAGAGGAGTGGGGGAGGGGAGGTCTTGGGGGAGGGGAGAAGCTGGACGAGCGGTTTGAGGAAGGTGAGTGGGGGAGGGGAGTAGGGAGGAGTGGGGGAGGGGAGTGGGGGCGGAGTGGGGGAGGAGAGTGGGGTTGGGGATTGAGGACAGGAGTGAGGGGAGGGGTTGGGGAGGGAGGGGAGATGTGGAATGGAGTGGGCAGAGGAAGTTAGGGGAGTGCGTCGCGGAGTTAGCAGAGTGGGTGAGGGGATTTGGAGTTGGGAGTGGGAGGAGTGGGGAAGGAGTGCGGGAGTAGTGGGGGAGGGGTGGGCGAGGGGAGTGGCGGGAGGGGTTTGGGGACAGGAGTGAGAGGAGGGTTGGGGAGTGAGGGGAGTGGAGTGGGCAGAGGGTAGTTAGGGAAATGGAGGAGGGGATTTGCAGTTCGGACTGGGAGGGGAGTGGAGGGGAGGGGTTTGTGAGGCATGTGGGGGGAGGGGCAGGGGTGTGGGGGAGGGGCAGGGATGTGGGGGAGGGAGAGGTGGAATGAGGGTGCAGGGCAACGGGAGTGGGTTAGGGTGAGGGTGAGTGCGGGACGGGAATGGGGTAGGGGAGTGTGGGGAGAGTTGGGAGGGGCAGAGTGGGAGGGGAGGGGGAGGGGAGTGGGGGCGGTAGTGGAGGATGAGAGTGGGGGAGTGGTGTGGGGTGGAGGGGAGGGGAGTAGGGGAGGGGTGTTTGGGAGTGGAGTGGGGTAATGGTAGGGGGAGGGAGAGAAGTGCGAGAGGGGAGGGGAGTGCAGTGGGGGAGGAGAGGGAGGGGAGTGGGGGAGGGGGACAGGAGAGCGGGGAGTGGGTAGGTCTTTGGGGAAGGGGAGTGGGGGTGAGGTGGGGATGGGAGGGTAGTGAGGGAGGGGATTGAGTGCAGGGTGCTGGGGGGAGGTAGAGGGGCAGGGGTAAGGGCGAGGGGAGTGGGGGAGGGGCGGGGGTGAAGGTGAGTTGGCAGAGGAGTTGGAGGGGTTTTTGGGAGGGGAGGTGGAGGATTGGGGAGTGGGGTAGGGGAGTTGGGGACGAGGGACGGGAGAGAGGGGAGTTGGGGAGGGGAGTTGACCGAGTGGCGTGGGTAGTGGCGGAGGGTATTGGGCGAAGGTAGTGGGGGAGGGGCATTTTAGGGTAGGGCAGTTGGAGGGGAGTGGCGGATGGGTGTGGGTGAGAGGGAGTGTGGGAGTGAAGGAAGTGGGGGATGTGAGGGGGAGGGGAGTTTGGAGGGAAACTAGGTGTGAGGGGGAAAGGTTGCGGACAAGGGGGTGTAGGGGGAGCGAAGTGAGAAGAGGGGGACTGGAGTGGACGATAGGAGTGAGGGAGGGGAGTGGGATGTGGGAGGGGAAAGGGGAGTGGGGACCGAAGACGAGTGGGGGAGGGGTGCATTGAGGGGAATGGCAGAATGAGAGGGGAGGTGAGTGGGGAATGCGGAAGTGGAGTGGAGGATGGGGAGTGGGGAAATAGGAAGGGGAAGGGGAGGGGTGTGCAATGGTGAGGGGAGGGGAGTGGGAGGGGGAGGAGAGTGTGAGGGGGAGGGAGAGGGTAGTGTGGAAGGAGGTTGGGGAGGGGAGTGGGGGATGGGGAGGGGGAGGTGTGGCAGAGAGTGGGGGAGGGGAGTTGGAGAGGGGAGTGGGGGAGGGAAATGGTCAGAAGGGAGGGGGAGAGTGGGAGGAGGAGTGTGGTAGAAGGAGAGAGTGTGAGATGGGCGGAGGGGAGAGTGGAAGGGAGTGGGGGAAGGGAGTGGGGGAGAGGGCAGGGGAAAGAAGAGTGAGCGGGAGTGGGAGGTGGAGGGAATGAGGAGGGGGAGGGAGGTAGAGGGGGAGGGGAATGAAGAGGGGGAGGGAGGGGGAGGTGGAGGAGAATGAAGAGGGGGAGGAGGGGGAGGTGGAGGGGAATGAAGAGGGGGAGGTAGGGGAGGTGGAGGAGAAAGAAGAGGCGGAGGGAGGGGGTGGTGGAGGGGAATGAAGAGGGGGAGGGAGGGGGTGGTGGAGGAGAAAGAAGAGGGGGAGGGTGGGGGTGGTGGTGGAGAATGAAGAGGGGGAGGAGGGGATGGTGGAGGGGAATGAAGAGAGGGAGGGAGGGAGTGGTGGTGGGAATGAAGAGGGGGAGGGAGGAGGTGGTGGAGGGGAATGAAGAGTAGGAGGGTGGGGGAGGTGGATGGGAATGAAGAGGGGGAGGGAGTGGAGGTGGAGGGAATGAAGAGAGGGAGGGAGGGGGAGGTGGAGTGGAATGAAGAGGGGCAGGAAGGGCTTGGTGAATAATGAAGGGGGGAGGGAGGGGGAGCTTGAGGGAATGAAGAGGGGGAGGGAGGGAGTGGTGGAGGGGAATGAAGATGGGGAGGGAGGGGGAGGTGGATGGGAATGAAGAGGGGGAGGGAGGGGGTGGTGGAGGGGTATGAAGAGGGGGAGGGAGGGGGACCTGGAGGGGAATGGAGAGGGAGAGGGAGGGGGATGTGTAGGGGAATGAAGAGGTGGAGGGAGGGGTTGGTGGAGGGGAATGAAGAGGTGGAGGGAGGGGGGTGGTGCAGGAGAATGAAGATGGGGAGGGAGGGGCAGGTGGAGGGGAATGAAGAGGGGAAGGATGTGGGTGGTGGAGTAGAATGAAGATGGGGAGAGAAGGGGATCTGGAGGGGAATGGAGAGGGAGAGGGAGGGGGATGTGTAGGGAATGAAGAGGGGGAGGGAGGGGGAGGCGGAGGGGAATGAAGAGGGGGAAGAGAGGGGGAGGTTGGAGGAGAATGAAGATGGGGAGGGACTGGTTGGTGGAAGGGAATGGAGGGAGGGGGAGTTGGTGTGGAATGAAGAGGGGGAGGGAGTGGTTGGTGAGGGGAATGAAGAGGGGGAGGGTGTGGTGGTGGAGGTGATTGAAGAGGGGAGGAGGGGATGGTGGAGGGGAATGAGAGAGGGAGGGAGGGAGGTGGTGGAGGGGATGATGAGGCGGAGGGAGGGGGTGGTGGAGGGATGAAGAGGGGAGGGTGGGGGTGGTGGTGGAGAATGAAGAGGGGGAGGGAGGGGATGGTGGAGGGAATGAAGAGAGGGAGGGAGGGTGTGGTGGAGTGGAATTAAGAGGGTTATGGAGGGGGTGGTGGAGTGGAATGAAGAGAAGGAAGGAGGGGGTGTTGGATGGAATGAAGAGGGGGAGGGAGTGGGTGGAGGAGGGGAATGAGAGGGGGAGGGAGGGGGTAGGTGGAGGGGAATGAAGAGAAGGAGGAGAGGGTGTTGGATGGGAATGAAGAGAGGGGAGGGGGTGGTGTGGTGGAGAATGAAGAGGGGGAGGGATGGGTGGTGGAGTGGAATTAAGAGGGTTATGGAGGGGGTGGTGGAGTGGAATGAAGAGGGGTGCGAGGGGGTGGCGGAGTGGAATTAAGAGGGTTATGGAGGGGGGTGGTGGAGTGGAATGAAGAGGGGGAGGGAGGGGGTGGTGGAGTGGAATGAGGAGGGGGAGGGAGGGAGTGGTGGTGGGGAATGATGAGGCGGTGGGAGGGGGGTGGAGGGGAATGAAGAGGGGGTGGGTTGTGGGTGGTGGAGGAGAAGAAGAGGGGGAGGGTGGGGGTGGTGGAGGAGAAAGAAGAGGGGGGAGGGAGGGGATGGTGGAGGGGAATGAAGAGAGGAAGGGAGGGTTGTGGGAGGTGATGAAGAGGGGGAGGGAGGGAAGTGGTGGTGGAGAATGAAGAGGCGGAGGGAGGGGATGGTGGAGGGGAATGAAGATGAGGGAGGAGGGAGTGGTGGAGGGGAATGATGAGGCGGAGGGAGGGGGTGGTGGAGGGGAATGAAGAGGGGGAGGGAGGGGGTGGTGGAGGGGAATGAAGAGGGGGAGGGAGTGGAGGTGGAGGGGAATGAAGAGAGGGAGGGAGGGGGAGGTGGAGTGGAATGAAGAGGGGCAGGAAGGGCTTGGTGAATGAAAGGAGGGAGGGGGGTGAGGAATGAGAGGGGGAGGTGGTGTGGGGAATGAAGAGAGGGGAGGGCAGGGGTGGGTGGGGAATGAAGAGGGGAGGAGGGGGAGGGGTTGATGGGGGAGGTGAGGGGGTGGTGGGAATGAAGGGGGAGGGTGGGGTGTGGAGGGGAATGTTGTGGGGAGGGAGGGGTGGTGGATGGAATGAGAGGTGGGAGGGAGGCGGAGGTGGTGGGAATGTAGGGGGGAGGGAGGGGTGGTGGAGGGGATGAAGAGGGGGAGGAGGGGTGAGGTGGAGGGAATGAAGTGGGGTGGGGGGGGTGGTGGGATGAGAGGGGGGGGGGGGAGGTGGAGGGGAATGATGAGGGGGAGGGAGGGGGAGGTGGATGGGATGAAGTGGGGGGAGGGGAGGGGGGGAGTGGTTGGGGAGGGAGGGGGAGTGGAGGGGATGGAGGGGGAGGGGGGGGAGGTGGAGGGGAATGTTGAGGGGGTGGGTGGGGAGGTGGATGGGATGAAGAGGGGGAGAGGGTGTTGTGGATGGGATGAGAGGGGGAGGGAGGGGTAGGTGGAGGGGAGTGAAGAGAAGGTGGGGTGGTGGTGGAGGGGAATGAAGGAGGGTGGTGGGGAGGTGGTGGGGGATGAAGAGGGGGGTGGATGTTGGCTGAGGTGGGATGGGAGGGGGGAGAGGTGATGGATGGATGGGGAGGGTGGGTGGTGGAAGGATTATGAGTGGGGAGGTGTGGTGGGTGGAGGTTGTATGGGGTGGGGGGGGAGGAGTGATTAGAGGGTTAGGGTGGGGGTGGTGGAGTGGAATGATGAGGGGGTGGGAGGGGGGTGGGGTTGGAGTGGGATGGAGGGGGGTGGGTGAAGTGAGGGGTGAGTGGGGAGTGGGAATGAGAGGGAGGGAGGGGGAGTGGAGGGGAATGAAGAAGTGGAGGGAGGAGGGTGGTGGATGGGAATGAAGAGGGGACGAAGGGGGAGGGAGGGGGAGGTGGGCAATGAACAGGCGGAGGGAGGGGTGGTGGAGGGGAATGAAGATCTGGAGGGGAGGAGGTGGATGAAATGAAGAGGGGACGAAGGGGATGGAGGGGGAGGTGGGCAATGAACAGGCGGAGGGAGGGGGTGGTGGAGGGGAATGAAGATGTGGAGGGAGGGGGTGGTGGATGGGAATGAAGAGGGGGAGGGAGGGGGAGGTGGAGGGGAATGAAGAGGGGGAGGGTGTAGTGGAGAGGAGTGGGGGAGAGGAGTGGGGAGAGGAGTGGGGAAGGAGGGGTGGGGAGTGGATGGGGAGAGGAATGGGGAGGGACGGGTAAGGGAGTGAGTGAATGGAGTGGGTGGGATAGGAATTTGGGTAAGGAGGGGGAAGAGGAGTGGGGCAGCGGTGTTGGAGAGGGTGAGTGCGGAGGGCAGTGGACTGATGAGGGGAATGTACAAGGGCAGTGGAGGAGGGGCGTGGGGGAAGTGAGTGTGAGAGTGGGGAGGGAAGGGGAGGGGAGTGGGGGAGCGGAGTGGAGTAGGGGAGTGGGGTAGGGGTGTGGTGTTGGGGTGTGGGGTAGGGGAGGGCGGGGAGGGGAGTGTGGGCAGAGAGCGGAGTAGGGGAGTGGGGAATGGGAGTTTGTGAGGGGAGTGGGAGGAGAGTTGGGGAGGGGAGTTGCAGAGAGGAGAGGGGTAGAGGAGTGTAGTAGCGGAGTGTGGTAAAGGAGTGGGGTGAGTGATTGGGGTAGGGGAGTGAGGGAGGGTTTGGGGACAGGGAGTGGTGTAGGGGAGAGGCGTGTTTGAGTGGGCGCGGGGTGAGCGGAGCGGAGTGGGGGAGGGGAGTGGAGGGAAGGGGAGTTGGGGAGTGGAGTGGGGGACGTGTTTGGGGTAGGAGAGTTGGGTAGTGCAGGCAGTGAGGAGTTGGAGGGGAAGGGGAGTGGGGTAGGGGAATGCGGTAGGTGTGTCGAGTTGGGGTGTGGGTTACGGAGTGGGGGAGGTTGTGGGTAGGGAGTGGGTAGGGGTGTGGGGTAGGGAGTGGGGGAGGGTAGTGGTGGATGGGATTGTGCTGCGGGAGGGCAGTGAGGAGGTGCAGGGAAGCGGAGTGGTGGAACGCGAGTGGGAAAGGGTAGTGGTGGAGGGGAGTGGGGAGGGGAGTGGGGAAGGGGGAATGGGGCAGAGGAGTGGGAAGAGGAGTGGGGAGGGGAGTGGGGGAGGTTAGTGTGGGAGGGGAGCGGGGAGGGGAGAGCGGGGAGGGGGAGTTGTGGAAGTGAGTGAGGGAGGGGAGTGTGAGAGGAGAGTGGGTGAGGGGAGTTGGGGAGGGGAGTTGGGGATGGGAGTTGTGGAGGGGAGTGGGGAGGGGTGGGGCAGGGGAGTTGGGGAGTGGAGTGGGGGGAGGGAGTTAGGGAGGGGTGTTGGGGAGGGGAGTTGGGGAGGGGGGCGGGGTAGGGAGTGACGGAGGGCAGTTCGGGAGGGGAGTGGGTAGGGGAGTGAGGGTGGGGAGCGGGGCAGGGAAGTGGGTTATGGGAGTTTGTGAGGGTGAGTGGGGGATGAGTTGGGGAGGAGAGTTGGGGAGGAGATTTACGGAGAGGAGAGGGGAGGGGGAGTGGGGTAGAGGAGTGTGGTATAGGAGTAGGGTGTGTGAGTGGGGTAGGTGAGTGAAGGAGTGGAGTGGGCGACAGGGAGTGGGATATGGGAGTGGGGGAGGGGAGCGGAGTAGGGATGTGGGGTAGGGGTATGGTGTCGGGGAGTGGGGTAGTGGAGTGGGGTAGGGGAGTGGGGTCGGGGAGTTGGGTAAGAGAGTGGGGAAGGGAGTTGGGAGGGGAGTGGGGGAGTGGAGTGTGGTAGGGGAGTGGGGTCGGGAGTTGGGTAAAAGAGTGGGGGAGGAGGTGGGGCAGGGGAGTGGGGCAGGGGAGGTGGGGGAGGGGAGCGGAGTAGGGGTGTGGTGTAGGGGCGTGGTGTCGGGGAGTGGGGTAGTGGAGAGGGGTAGGGAGTGGGGTCGGGAGTTGGGTAAGAGAGTGGGGGGAAGGGTGTTGGGGAGGGGAGTGGGGGAGTGGAGTGTGGTAGGGGAGTGGGGTCGGGGAGTTGGGTAAAAGAGTGGGGGAGGAGGTGGGGCAGGGGAGTGGGGCAGGGAGGTGGGGGAGGGGAGTTGGGGAGGTGAGTGAGGGAGGAGAGTGGGGGAGGGGAGTTGGGGAGTGGGGGAGGGGAGTTGGGGAGCGGAGTGGGGGAGGGGAGTGGGGGAGGGGAGTGCGGGAGGGGAGTGGAATGGAGTTGAGGAGGGTGTGGGGGAGGGTGTGGGGGAGGATGCGGAGTAGGGGGTGGGGTATGGGAGTTGGTGAGGGGCGTGGGGGAGGAGAAGGGGGAGGGGAGTTGGGGAGGGAGTTGGTGAGGGACATTGCAGAGAGGAGTTGCAGAGGGGAGTTCGGGATGGGAGTTGGGGAGGGTAGTTGGGGTATGGGAGTTTGTGTGAGGAGTGGGGGAGGAGAGTTGGGGAGGGGAGTTGGTGTGGGGAGTTGGGGAGGGAAGTGGGGGAGGGGAGTTGGGGAGGGGCGTTGCAGAGGGGAGTTGCAGAGGGGTGTTGGGGAGGTGAGTTGGGGAGGGGAGTTGGGGAGGGGTTTTAGGGTATGGGAGTTTGTGTGTGGAGTGGGGGACGAGAGTTGGGGAGGGGAGTTGGGGAGGGGAGTTGGGGAGGGAAGTGGGGGAGGGGAGGGGAGTTGGGTAGAGGAGTGGGGTGTAGGAGTAGGGTGGTGAGTGGGGTAGGGGAATGAGGGAGGGGAGTGGGGGACAGGGATTGGGGTAGGGGAGTGGGGTAGGGATGTGGGGGAGGGGAGCGGAGTAGGGGAGTGGGGCAGGGGTGTTGTGTCGGGGAGTGTGATAGGGGAGTGGGGGGAGGGGAGTGGGGGCAGGGAGCGGAGTAGGGGAGTGGGGTATGGGAGTTAGTGAGGGGAGTGGGGGAGGAGAGTTGGGGAGGAGAGTTGCGGAGAGGAGAGGGGTAGAGGAGTGTGGTAGAGGAGTGGGGTGAGTGATTGGGGTAGGGGAGTGAGGGAGGGGAGTGGGGGACAGGGAGTGGGGTAGGGGAGTGGCGTATTTGTGTGGGGGCGGGGAGAGGAGAGTGGAGTGGGGGAGGGGAGTGTAGTACGGGAGGGCAGTGAGGAGGTGCAGGGAAGCGGAGTGGTGGAACGGGCGTGGGGGAGGGGAGTGGGGGAGGGGAGTGGGGGTGGGGAGTGCTGTAGGGAAATGGGCAGAGGAATGGGGCAGAGGAGTGGGGCAGAGGAGTGGGGAGCGTTTTGGGGGAGGTTAGTGTGGGAGGGGAGCGGGGGAGGGGAGCGGGGGAGGGTAGTAGTGGAAGTGAGTGAGGGAGGGGAGTGTGGGAGGAGAGTGGGGGAGGGGAGTTGGCGAGGAGAGTTGGAGAGGGGAGTTGGGGAGGGGAGTTGGAGAGGGGAGTTGGGGAGGGGAGTTGGGGAGGGGAGCGGGGTAGGGGAGTGAGGGAGGGGAGTTGGGAGGGGAGTGAGCGAGCGGAGCGGAGTAGGGGAGTGGGGTATGGGAGTTGGTAAGGGGAGTGGGGGAGGAGAGTTGGGGAGGGGCGTTGCGGAGAGGAGCGGGGTAGAGGAGTGGGGTGTAGGAGTAGGGAGGTGAGTGGGGGAGGGATGCGGAGTAGGGGAGTGGGGTATGGGAGTTGGTGAGAAGAGTGTGGGAGGAGAGTTGGGGAGGGGAGTTGGGGAGGGGAGTTGGGGAGGCGATTTGGGGTATGGGAGTTTGTGTGAGGAGTGGGGGAGGAGAGTTGGGGAGGGGTGTTGGGGAGAGGAGTTGGGGAGGGAAGTGGGGGAAGGGAGGGTGAGGGGAGTTGGGGACTGGAGTGGAGGAGGGGAGTCGGGAGGGGAGTGCCGTACGGGTGTTGGGGAGGGGAGATGGGGAGGGAGGGGCAAGGGGAGGTTGGTACGGGAGCGGGGGAGGGGTGTTAATGCAGGGAGTGGGGGAGTGGAGTGGTGGAGGGAAGTTGCGGTGAGGAGAGGGGGAGGGGAGTTGGGTAGAGGAGTGGGGAGGGGAGTGGGATGTGTGAGAGGGGTAGGGGAGTGAGGGAGGGGAGTGGGGGACATGGAGTGGGGTGGGGGAGTGGGGTAGGGGAGTGGGGGAGCGGAGAGGGGTAGGGGAGTGTGGTAGGGCTGTGGTGGCGGGGAGTGGAGTAAGGGAGATGGGGGAGGGGTGTGGGGGAGGGTAGCGGAGTAGGGGAGTGGGGCAGGCGGGTGGTGTCGGGGAGTGTGATAGGGGAGTGGGGGGAGGGGAGTGGGGGCAGGGAGCGGAGTAGGGGAGTGGGGTATGGGAGTTAGTGAGGGGAGTCGGGGAGGAGAGTTGGGGAGGGGAGTTGCGGAGAGGAGAGGGGTAGAGGAGAGTGGTAGAGGAGTGTGGTAGAGGAGTGGGGCGAGTGATTGGGGTAGGGGAGTGAGGGAGAGGAGTGGGGGACAGGGAGTGGGGTAGGGGAGTGGCGTATTTGTGTGGGGGCGGGGAGAGGGGAGTGGAGTGGGTGAGGGGATTTGGGGTATGGGAGTTTGTGTGAGGAGTGGGGGAGGAGAGTTATGGAGGGGTGTTGGGGAGAGGAGTTGGGGAGGGAAGTGGGGGAAGGGAGGGTGAGGGGAGTTGGGGACTGGAGTGGAGGAGGGGAGTAGGGAGGGGAGTGCCGTACGGGTGTTGGGGAGGGGAGTTGGGGATGGGAGGGGCAAGGGGAGGTTGGTACGGGAGTGGGGGAGGGGTGTTCATGCAGGGAGTGGGGGAGTGGAGTGGTGGAGGGAAGTTGCGGTGAGGAGAGGGGGAGGGGAGTTGGGTAGAGGAGTGGGGGAGGGGAGTGGGGTGTGTGAGAGCGTTAGGGGAGTGAGGGAGGGGAGTGGGGGACATGGAGTGGGGTGGGGGAGTGGCGTAAGTGAGTGGGGGCGGAGAGAGGGGAATGGAGTGGTCGAGGCGAGCGGAGGGAAGGGGAGTGGGGAGTGGAGTGGGGGAAGTGTGTGGGGCAGGAGAGTTGGGTAGTGGAGTGCAGTGAGGAGGCGGAGGGGAGGGGAATGGGGTAGGGGTGTAGTGTCGGGGAGTGGGGTAGGGGAGTGGGGGAGCGGAGTGGGGTAGGGGAGTGGGGAAGGGGAGTGGGGTTGGTGGTGTGGTGTATGGGAGTGGGGTAGGGGAGTAGTGGAGGGGAGTGCGGTAAGGGAGTGGGGGAGTGGAGTGGGGTAGGGGAGTGGGGGATGGTAGTGGGGGAGGGTAGTGGGGGCTGGGTGTTGTACGGGATGCAGTGAGGAGGTGCAGGGAAGCGGAGTGGGGGAGGGGAGTGGGGGAGGGGAGTGGGGCAGAGGAGTGGAGCAGAGGAGTGGGGCAGAGGAGTGGTGGAGGTTAGTGTGGGAGGGGAGCGGGAGAGGGGAGTTGTGGAGGTGAGTGAGGGAGGGGAGTGGGGGAGGAGAGTTGGGGAGGGGAGTGGGGGAAGGGAGTGTGGCAGGGGAGTGCAGCAGGGGAGTTGGGGAGTGGAGTGGGGGAGGGGAGGAGTGGAGGGGATCTGGGGAGGGGAGCGGGGTAGGGGAGTGAGGGAGGGGAGTGGGGAGGGGAGTGAGGTAGGAGAGCGGATTATGGGAGTGGGGTATGGGAGTTGGTGAGGGGAGTGGGGGAGGAGAGTTGGGGAGGGGCATTGCGGAGAGGAGAGGGGGAGGGGAGTGGGGTAGAGGAGTGGGGTATAGGGGTAGGGTGGTCAGTGGGGTAGGGGAATGAGGGAGGGGAGTGGGGGACAGGGAGTGGGGTAGGGGAGTGGGGTAGGGGTGTGGTGGAGGGGAGTGGGGTAAGGGAGTGGAGGAGCGGAGTGGTCGAGGGGAGTGGGGCAGAGGAGTGGGGCAGAAGAGTGGGGCAGAGGAGTGGGGAGCGTTGTGGGGGAGGTTAGTGTGGGAGGGGAGCGGCGGAGGGGAGCGGGGAGTGGAGTTGTGTAAGTGATTGAGGGAGGGAAGTGTGGGAGGAGAGAGGGGGTGGGGAGATGGGGAGGGCAGCTGGGGAGGGGATTGTGGGAGGGGAGTGGGAGAGGGGAGTGGGGGAGGGGAGTTGGGGAGTGGAGTGGGGGAGGAGACTTGGGGAGGGGAGTTGGGGAGGGGGGTTTTGGAGGGGCGCGGGGTTGCGGAGTGAGGGAGGACAGTTGGGGAGTGGAGCGGAGTAGTGGAGTGGGGTATGGCAGTTGGTGATGGGAGTGGGGGAGGAGAGTTGGGGAGGAGAGTTGGGGAGGGGAATTTGGGGAGGGGAGTTGCGGAGAGGAGAGGGGAAGGGGAGTGGGATCGAAAGGGGGGGTACAGGAGTAGGCTGTGTGAGTGGGGTAGGTGAGTGAAGGAGGGGAGTGGGGGACAGGGAGTGGGGTACGGGAGTGGGGGGGAGGGGAGTGGGGGAGGGGAGTGGGGGAGGGGAGCAGAGTAGGGGAGTGGGGTAGGGGAGTGGTGTCGGGGAGTGGGGTAGTGGAGAGGGGGAGCGGAGTCGGGTAGGGGAGTGGGGTAGTGGTGTGTGGTAGAGGAGTGACGTGAGTGAGTGCGGTTGGGGATTGAGGGAGGGGAGGGGGGACAGGGAGTGGGGTAGGGGAGTGGCGTATTTGAGTGGGGGCGAGGAGAGGGGAGTGGAGTGGGGGAGGGGAGTGGACGGAAGGGGAGTGGGGGAGTGGAGTGGGGGACGTGTTTGGGGTAGGACAGTTGTGTAGTGGAGGGCAGTGAGGAGGTGGAGGGAAGGGGAGTGGGGAGGGGAGTGGGGTAGGGGTGTCGTGTTGGGGAGTGGGGGAGCGGAGTGGGTTAGGGGAGTGGGGTAGGGGAGTGGGGGCGGGTAGTGGTGAATGGGAGTGTGGTACACGAGGGCAGTGAGGAGGTGCAGGGAAGCGGAGTGGTGAAACGGGTGCGGGGGAGGGTATTGGGGGAGTGGAGTGGGTGAGGGGAGTGAGGCAGAGGAGTGGGGCACAGGAGTTGTGGAAGTGAGTGAGGGAGTGGAGTGTGGAGGAGGGTGGGGGAGGGGAGTTGGGGAGGGGTAGTTGTGGGCAGGGGAGTGTGGGAGGGGAGTGGGGGAGGGGAGTTGTGGAAGTGAGTGAGGGAGTGGAGTGTGGGAGGAGGGTGGGGGAGGGGAGTTGGGGAGGGGAGTTGGGCAGGGGAGGGTGGGAGGGGGAGTGGGGGAGGGGAGTGGGGAGGCAAGTGGGGCAGAGGAGTGGGGCAGAGGAGTGAGGATCGGTGTGGGGGAGGTTAGTGCGGGAGGGGAGCGGGGCAAGAGTGCGGGGGAGGGGAGCACGGAGGGGAGTTGTGGAAGTGAGTGAGGGAGGGGAGTGTGGGAGGAGGGTGGGGGAGGGTAGTTGGGGAGGGGAGTTGGGCAGGGGAGTGTGGGAGGGGAGTGGGGGAGGGGAGTTGTGGAAGTGAGTGAGGGAGTGGAGTGTGGGAGGAGGGTGGGGGAGGGGAGTTGGGGAGGGGAGTTGGGCAGGGGGAGGGTGGGAGGGGAGTGGGGGAGGGGAGTGGGGAGGCAAGTGGGGCAGAGGAGTGGGGCAGAGGAGTGAGGATCGGTGTGGGTGAGGTTAGTGCGGGAGGGGAGCGGGGCAGGAGTGCGGGGGAGGGGAGCACGGAGGGGAGTTGTGGAAGTGAGTGAGGGAGGGGAGTGTGGGAGGAGGGTGGGGGAGGGTAGTTGGGGAGGGGAGTTGGGCAGGGGAGTGTGGGAGGGGAGTGGGGGAGGGGAGTTGTGGAAGTGAGTGAGGGAGTGGAGTGTGGGAGGAGGGTGGGGGAGGGGAGTTGGGGAGGGGAGTTGGGCAGGGGAGGGTGGGAGGGGAGTGGGGGAGGGGAGTGGGGTAGGGGAGTGGGGTAGTGGTGTGTGGTAGAGGAGTGGGGTGAGTGAGTGGGGTTGGGGAGAGAGGGAGGGGAGTGGGGGACAGGGGGTGGGGTAGGGGAGTGGCGTATTTGAGTGGGGGCGGGGATAGGGGAGTGGAGTGGGGGAGGGGAGTGGAGGGAAGGGGAGTGGGGGATTGGAGTGGGGGACGTGTTTGGGGTAGGAGAGTTGGGTAGTGGAGGGAAGTGAGGAGGTGCAGGGAAGCGGAGTGGTGGAACGGGTGTGGGGGAGGGTAGTGGGGGAGTGGAGTGGGGAGGTAAGTGGGGCAGAGGAGTGGGGCAGAGGAGTGAGGATCGGTGTGGGGGAGGTTAGTGCGGGAGGGGAGCGGGGCAGGTGTGAGGGGGAGGGGAGCACGGAGGGGAGTTGTGGAAGTGAGTGAGGGAGGGGAGTGTGGGAGGAGTGTGGGGGAGGGTAGTTGGGGAGGGGAGTTGGGGAGGGGATTGTGGGAGGAGAGTGGGGGAGGGGAGTGGGGGTGGGGAGTGGTGTAGGGGAATGGGCAGAGGAGTGGGGCAGAGGAGTGGGGCAGAGGAGTGGGGAGCGTTTTGGGGGAGGTTAGTGTGGGAGGGGAGCGGGGGAGGGGAGGGGGGGAGGGTAGTAGAGGAAGTGAGTGAGGGAGGGGAGTGTGGGAGGAGAGTGGGGGAGGGGAGTTGGGGAGGGGAGTTGGAGAGGGGAGTTGGGGAGGGGAGTTGGAGAGGGGAGTTGGGGAGGGGAGTCGGGGAGGGGAGCGGGGTAGGGGAGTGAGGGAAAGGAGTTGGGAGGGGAGTGAGCGAGCGGAGCGGAGTAGGGGAGTGGGGTATGGGAGTTGGTAAGGGGAGTGGGGGAGGAGAGTTGGGGAGGGGCGTTGCGGAGAGGAGCGGGGTAGAGGAGTGGGGTGTAGGAGTAGGGTGGTGAGTGGGGGAGGGATGCGGAGTAGGGGAGTGGGGTATGGGAGTTCGTGAGAAGAGTGTGGGAGGAGAGTTGGGGAGGGGAGTTGGGGAGGGGAGTTGGGGAGGCGATTTGGGGTATGGGAGTTTGTGTGAGGAGTGGGGGAGGAGAGTTGGGGAGGGGTGTTGGGGAGAGGAGTTGGGGAGGGAAGTGGGGTAAGGGAGGGTGAGGGGAGTTGGGGACCGGAGTGGAGGAGGGGAGTGGGGTTGGGGAGTCGGGTCGGGGTGTGGCGATGGGGAGTGGGGTCGGGAAGTGAGGTAGGGGTGGTGTGGAGAGGAGTGCGTTAGGGGAGTGCGGTAGAGGAGTGGGGGAGGGTAGTGGGGAATGGGACCGTGGAACGGGGGGGCAGTGAGGAGGTGAAGGGAAGCGGAGTGGTGGACGGGAGAGGGAGAGGGGAGTGGGGGACGGGAGTGGGGGAGGGGAGTGCGGTAGGGGAGTTGGAATGGGAGTTGGAATGGGAGTTGGGGAGGGGAGAGGGGTAGGGGAGTTGGGGAGGGGACTTGAGGAGGGGAGTGGGGGAGAGGAGTGGGCCATTGGAGTGGGTCAGAGGAATGGGGCAGCGGAGTGGGGAGCGTTGTGAGGCAGGTAAGTGCGGGAGGGGAGCGGGGGAATGGAGCGGGGGAGGGGAGCACGTAGGCGAGTTGTGGAAGTGAGTGAGGGAGGGGAGTGTGAGAAGAGGGTGGGTGAGGGGAGTTGGGGAGGGGTGTTGGGGAGGGGAGTGTGGTAGGGGAGTGGGGGAGGGGAGTGAGGAAGGGGAGTTGGGGAGTGGAGTGGGGAAGGGGAGTTGGGGAGGGGAGTTGGGGAGGGGGGCGGGGTAGCGGAGCGAGGGAGGGCAGTTGGGGAGGGGAGTGGCGGTGGGGAGTGAGGGAGGGGAGCGGAGTAGGGGAGTGGGGTATGGGAGTTGTTAAGGGGAGTGGGGGAGGAGAGTTGGGGAGGAGAGTTGGGGAGGGGCGTTGGGGAGGGGAGTTGCAGAGAGGAGAGGGGGATGGGAGTGGGGTAGAGGAGTGGGGTATTGGTGTGGGGTGTGTGAGTGGGGTAGGTGAGTGAAGGAGGGGAATGGGGGACAGGGAGTGGAGTAGGGGAGTGGGGGGAGGGGGAGTGGGGGGAGGGGAGTGGGGTAGGGGTGTGGTGTCGGGGAGTGGGGTAGTGGAGTGGGGGCATAGTGAGGGGTAGGGGAGTGGGGTAGGGGTGTGGTGGCGGGGAGTGGGGTAGGGGCGTGGAGTAGACGAGTGGGGTAGGGGTGCGATGTCGGGGAGTGGGGTAGGGGAGTTGGAAGGGAAGTGGGGGAGGGGAGCGGAGTAGGGGAGTGGGGTATGGGCGTTGGTAAGGTGAGTGGGGGAGGAGAGTTGGGGAGGGGAGTGGCGGAGTGGAGAGGGGGAGGGGAGTGGGGTAGTAGTGTGTGGTAGAGGAGTAGGGTGAGTGAGTAGGGTTGGGGAGTGAGGGAGGGGAGTGGGGGAGACGGGTGTGGAGTGTGGCAGGCGAGTGGAGGGAAGGGGATTGGGGGGAGCGGAGTGAGGTAGGGGAGTCGGGTAGGGGTGTGGCGATGGGGAGTGGGGTCGGGAAGTGAGGTAGGGGTCGTGTGGAGGGGAGCGCGTTAGGGGAGTGCGGTAGGGGGGTGGGGGAGTGGAGTGGGGTTGGGGAAGTGGGGGAGGGTAGTGGGGAATGGGAGCGTGGTACGGGAGGGGAGTGAGGAGGTGAAGGGAAGCGGAGTGGTGGACGGGAGAGGGGAAGGGGAGTGGGGACGGGAGTGGGGGAGGGGAGTGCGGCAGGGGAGTTGGAATGGGAGTTGGAATGGGAGTTGGGGAGAGGGGTGGGGTAGGGGTGCGATGGAGGGGATCTGGGGAGGGGAGTGGGGGAGAGGAGTGAAGGAGGGGAGTTGAGGAGGGGTATGGGGCAGGGGATCGGGGAGGGGTTCAGAGTAGGGGGAGTGGGGTATGGGAGTTGAGGCAGGGTGTGGGGGAGAGGAGTGGGGGAGGGGAGTTGCGGAGAGGAGTAGGGGAGGGGAGTGGGGTAGAGTGGGGGAGGGGTGTGGGATGTGTGAGTGGGGTAGAGAGGTGAGGGAGGGGAGTGGGGGAGCGGAGTGGGGTATGGGAGTTGGTGAGGGGAGTGGGGGAGGAGAGTTGAGGAGGAGAGTTGGGGAGGGGAGTTGGGGAGGGGAGCTGCGGAGAGGAGAGGGGGAAGGGAGTGGGGTAGAGGAGTGGGGGGAGGGAAGTGGGGGAGGGGAGCGGAGCAGGGGAGTGGGGAAGCGGGGTGGTGTCGGGGAGTGGGGTAGTGGAGTGGGTGAGTGGAGTGGGGGTAGGGGAGTGGGGGGAGGGAAGTGGGGGAGGGGGAGCGGAGTAGGGGAGTGGGGAAGCGGTGTGCTGTCGGGGAGTGGGGTAGTGGTGTGGGTGAGTGGAGTGGGGTAGGGGAGTGGGGTAGGGGAGTGGTGGCGGGGAGTGGGGCAGGGGTGCAGAGTAGGCGAGTGGGGTAGAGGAGTGGTGTCGGGGAGTGTCGTAGGGGAGTTGGGAAGGGGAGTGGGGGAGGGGAGCGGAGTAGGGGAGTGGGGTATGGGCGTTGGTGAGGGGAGTAGGGGAGGAGAGTTGGGGAAGGGAGTGGCGGGGTGGAGAGGGGGAAGGGAGTGGGGTACAGGTGTGTGGTAGAGGAGTAGGGTGAGTGAGTAGTGTTGGGGAGTGAGGGAGGGGAGTGGGGGACAGGGTGTGGGATAGGGGAGTGGCGTATTTGAGTGGGGGCGGGGAGAGTGGAGTGGAGTGTGGGAGCGGAGTGGAGGGAAGGGGAGTGGGAAGTGGAGTTGGGGACATATTTGGGGTAAGAGAGTTGGGTAGTGGAGGGCAGTGAGGAGGTGGAGGGAAGGGGAGTGGGGGAGGGGAGTGGGGTAGGGGTGTGGTGATGGAGAGTGGGGTCGGGAAGTGAGGTAAGGATGGTGTGGAGGGGAGTGCGTTAGGGGAGAGCGGTAGGGGAGTGGGGGAGTGGAGTGGGGTAAGGGAGTGAGGGAGGGTAGTGGGGAATGGGAGCGTGGTATGGCAGGGGAGTGAGGAGGTGAAGGGAAGCGGAGTGGTGGACGGGAGAGGGGAAGGGGAGTGGGTGAGGGGAGTGGGGGAGGGGAGTGCGGTAGGGGAGTTGGAATGGGAGTTGGAATGGGAGTTGGGGAGGGGAGTGTGGTAGGGGAGTTGGGGAGGGGAGTGGGGAGGGGAGTGGGGGAGAGGAGTGAGGGAGGGGAGTTGAGGAGGGGTGTTGGGCAGGGGATTGGGGGAGGGGAGCGGAGTAGGGGAGTGGGGTAGGGGAGTGGTGTCGGGGAGTGGGGTAGTGGAGAGGGGGAGCGGAGTGGGGTAGGGGAGTGGGGTAGTGGTGTGTGGTAGAGGAGTGACGTGAGTGAGTGCGGTTGGGGATTGAGGGAGGGGAGGGGGGACAGGGAGTGGGGTAGGGGAGTGGCGTATTTGAGTGGGGGCGAGGAGAGGGGAGTGGAGTGGGGGAGGGGAGTGGACGGAAGGGGAGTGGGGGAGTGGAGTGGGGGACGTGTTTGGGGTAGGACAGTTGTGTAGTGGAGGGCAGTGAGGAGGTGGAGGGAAGGGGAGTGGGGAGGGGAGTGGGGTAGGGGTGTCGTGTTGGGGAGTGGGGGAGCGGAGTGGGTTAGGGGAGTGGGGTAGGGGAGTGGGGGCGTGTAGTGGTGAATGGGAGTGTGGTACGCGAGGGCAGTGAGGAGGTGCAGGGAAGCGGAGTGGTGAAACGGGTGCGGGGGAGGGTATTGGGGGAGTGGAGTGGGTGAGGGGAGTGAGGCAGAGGAGTGGGGCACAGGAGTTGTGGAAGTGAGTGAGGGAGTGGAGTGTGGGAGGAGGGTGGGGGAGGGGAGTTGGGGAGGAGAGTTGG
Source organism: Heterodontus francisci (assembly GCF_036365525.1). Classification (NCBI taxonomy): domain Eukaryota; kingdom Metazoa; phylum Chordata; class Chondrichthyes; order Heterodontiformes; family Heterodontidae; genus Heterodontus; species Heterodontus francisci. The sequence goes on from NW_027141584.1 coordinate 1,920,498, forward strand.
GCAGGGGAGTGTGGGAGGGGAGTGGGGGAGGGGAGTTGTGGAAGTGAGTGAGGGAGTGGAGTGTGGGAGGAGGGAGGGGGAGGGGGGTTGGGGAGGGGAGTTGGGCAGGGGAGGGTGGGAGGGGAGTGGGGGAGGGGAGTGGGGAGGCAAGTGGGGCAGAGGAGTGGGGCAGAGGAGTGAGGATCGGTGTGGGGGAGGTTAGTGCGGGAGGGGAGCGGGGCAGGAGTGCGGGGGAGGGGAGCACGGAGGGGAGTTGTGGAAGTGAGTGAGGGAGGGGAGTGTGGGAGGAGGGTGGGGGAGGGTAGTTGGGGAGGGGAGTTGGGCAGGGGAGTGTGGGAGGGGAGTGGGGGAGGGGAGTTGTGGAAGTGAGTGAGGGAGTGGAGTGTGGGAGGAGGGTGGGGGAGGGGAGTTGGGGAGGGGAGTTGGGCAGGGGAGGGTGGGAGGGGAGTGGGGGAGGGGAGTGGGGTAGGGGAGTGGGGTAGTGGTGTGTGGTAGAGGAGTGGGGTGAGTGAGTGGGGTTGGGGAGAGAGGGAGGAGAGTGGGGGACAGGGGGTGGGGTAGGGGAGTGGCGTATTTGAGTGGGGGCAGGGATAGGGGAGTGGAGTGGGGGAGGGGAGTGGAGGGAAGGGGAGTGGGGGATTGGAGTGGGGGACGTGTTTGGGGTAGGAGAGTTGGGTAGTGGAGGGAAGTGAGGAGGTGCAGGGAAGCGGAGTGGTGGAACGGGTGTGGGGGAGGGTAGTGGGGGAGTGGAGTGGGGAGGTAAGTGGGGCAGAGGAGTGGGGCAGAGGAGTGAGGATCGGTGTGGGGGAGGTTAGTGCGGGAGGGGAGCGGGGCAGGAGTGCGGGGGAGGGGAGCACGGAGGGGAGTTGTGGAAGTGAGTGAGGGAGGGGAGTGTGGGAGGAGTGTGGGGGAGGGTAGTTGGGGAGGGGAGTTGGGGAGGGGATTGTGGGAGGGGTGTGGGGGAGGGGAGTGGGGGTGGGGAGTGGTGTAGGGGAATGGGCAGAGGAGTGGGGCAGAGGAGTGGGGCAGAGGAGTGGGAAGCGTTTTGGGGGAGGTTAGTGTGGGAGGGGAGCGGGGGAGGGGAGGGGGGGAGGGTAGTAGTGGACGTGAGTGAGGGAGGGGAGTGTGGGAGGAGAGTGGGGGAGGGGAGTTGGGGAGGGGAGTTGGAGATGGGAGTTGGGGAGGGGAGTTGGAGAGGGGAGTTGGGGAGGGGAGTTGGGGAGGGGTGCGGGGTAGGGGAGTGAGGGAGGGGAGTTGGGAGGGGAGTGAGCGAGCGGAGCGGAGTAGGGGAGTGGGGTATGGGAGTTGGTAAGGGGAGTGGGGGAGGAGAGTTGGGGAGGGGCGTTGCGGAGAGGAGCGGGGTAGAGGAGTGGGGTGTAGGAGTAGGGTGGTGAGTGGGGGAGGGATGCGGAGTAGGGGAGTGGGGTATGGGAGTTCGTGAGAAGAGTGTGGGAGGAGAGTTGGGGAGGGGAGTTGGGGAGGGGAGTTGGGGAGGCGATTTGGGGTATGGGAGTTTGTGTGAGGAGTGGGGGAGGAGAGTTGGGGAGGGGTGTTGGGGAGAGGAGTTGGGGAGGGAAGTGGGGTAAGGGAGGGTGAGGGGAGTTGGGGACCGGAGTGGAGGAGGGGAGTGGGGTTGGGGAGTCGGGTCGGGGCGTGGCGATGGGGAGTGGGGTCGGGAAGTGAGGTAGGGGTGGTGTGGAGGGGAGTGCGTTAGGGGAGTGCGGTAGAGGAGTGGGGGAGGGTAGTGGGGAATGGGAGCGTGGAACGGGGGGGGCAGTGAGGAGGTGAAGGGAAGCGGAGTGGTGGACGGGAGAGGGCGAGGGGAGTGGGGGACGGGAGTGGGGGAGGGGAGTGCGGTAGGGGAGTTGGAATGGGAGTTGGAATGGGAGTTGGGGAGGGGAGAGGGGTAGGGGAGTTGGGGAGGGGACTTGAGGAGGGGAGTGGGGGAGAGGAGTGGGCCATTGGAGTGGGTCAGAGGAGTGGGGCAGAGGAGTGGGGAGCGTTGTGAGGCAGGTAAGTGCGGGAGGGGAGCGGGGGAATGGAGCGGGGGAGGGGAGCACGTAGGCGAGTTGTGGAAGTGAGTGAGGGAGGGGAGTGTGAGAAGAGGGTGGGTGAGGGGAGTTGGGGAGGGGTGTTGGGGAGGGGAGTGTGGTAGGGGAGTGGGGGAGGGGAGTGAGGAAGGGGAGTTGGGGAGTGGAGTGGGGAAGGGGAGTTGGGGAGGGGAGTTGGGGAGGGGGCGGGGTAGCGGAGCGAGGGAGGGCAGTTGGGGAGGGGAGTGGCGGTGGGGAGTGAGGGAGGGGAGCGGAGTAGGGGAGTGGGGTATGGGAGTTGTTAAGGGGAGTGGGGGAGGAGAGTTGGGGAGGAGAGTTGGGGAGGGGCGTTGGGGAGGGGAGTTGCAGAGAGGAGAGGGGGATGGGAGTGGGGTAGAGGAGTGGGGTATTGGTGTGGGGTGTGTGAGTGGGGTAGGTGAGTGAAGGAGGGGAATGGGGGACAGGGAGTGGAGTAGGGGAGTGGGGGGAGGGGAGTGGGGGAGGGGAGTGGGGTAGGGGTGTGGTGTCGGGGAGTGGGGTAGTCGAGTGGGGGCATAGTGAGGGGTAGGGGAGTGGGGTAGGGGTGTGGTGGCGGGGAGTGGGGTAGGGGCGTGGAGTAGACGAGTGGGGTAGGGGTGCGATGTCGGGGAGTGGGGTAGGGGAGTTGGGAAGGGAAGTGGGGGAGGGGAGCGGAGTAGGGGAGTGGGGTATGGGCGTTGGTAAGGTGAGTGGGGGAGGAGAGTTGGGGAGGGGAGTGGCGGAGTGGAGAGGGGGAGGGGAGTGGGGTAGTAGTGTGTGGTAGAGGAGTAGGGTGAGTGAGTAGGGTTGGGGAGTGAGGGAGGGGAGTGGGGGACAGGGTGTGGGATAGGGGAGTGGTGTATTTGAGTGGGGGCGGGGAGACGGGAGTGGAGTGTGGCAGGCGAGTGGAGGGAAGGGGATTGGGGGGAGCGGAGTGAGGTAGGGGAGTCGGGTAGGGGTGTGGCGATGGGGAGTGGGGTCGGGAAGTGAGGTAGGGGTCGTGTGGAGGGGAGCGCGTTAGGGGAGTGCGGTAGGTGGGTGGGGGAGTGGAGTGGGGTTGGGGAAGTGGGGGAGGGTAGTGGGGAATGGGAGCGTGGTACGGGAGGGGAGTGAGGAGGTGAAGGGAAGCGGAGTGGTGGACGGGAGAGGGGAAGGGGAGTGGGGACGGGAGTGGGGGAGGGGAGTGCGGCAGGGGTGTTGGAATGGGAGTTGGAATGGGAGTTGGGGAGAGGGGTGGGGTAGGGGTGCGATGGAGGGGATCTGGGGAGGGGAGTGGGGGAGAGGAGTGAAGGAGGGGAGTTGAGGAAGGGTATGGGGCAGGGGATCGGGGAGGGGTTCAGAGTAGGGGAGTGGGGTATGGGAGTTGAGGCAGGGTGTGGGGGAGAGGAGTGGGGGAGGGGAGTTGCGGAGAGGAGTAGGGGAGGGGAGTGGGGTAGAGTGGAGGAGGGGTGTGGGATGTGTGAGTGGGGTAGAGAGGTGAGGGAGGGGAGTGGGGGAGCGGCGTGGGGTATGGGAGTTGGTGAGGGGAGTGGGGGAGGAGAGTTGAGGAGGAGAGTTGGGGAGGGGAGTTGGGGAGGGGAGCTGCGGAGAGGAGAGGGGGAAGGGAGTGGGGTAGAGGAGTGGGGGGAGGGAAGTGGGGGAGGGGAGCGGAGCAGGGGAGTGGGGAAGCGGGGTGGTGTTGGGGAGTGGGGTAGTGGAGTGGGTGAGTGGAGTGGGGTAGGGGAGTGGGGGGAGGGAAGTGGGGGAGGGGAGCGGAGTAGGGGAGTGGGGAAGCGGTGTGCTGTCGGGGAGTGGGGTAGTGGTGTGGGTGAGTGGAGTGGGGTAGGGGAGTGGGGTAGGGGAGTGGTGGCGGGGAGTGGGGCAGGGGTGCAGAGTAGGCGAGTGGGGTAGAGGAGTGGTGTCGGGGAGTGTCGTAGGGGAGTTGGGAAGGGGAGTGGGGGAGGGGAGCGGAGTAGGGGAGTGGGGTATGGGCGTTGGTGAGGGGAGTAGGGGAGGAGAGTTGGGGAAGGGAGTGGCGGGGTGGAGAGGGGGAAGGGAGTGGGGTACAGGTGTGTGGTCGAGGAGTAGGGTGAGTGAGTAGTGTTGGGGAGTGAGGGAGGGGAGTGGGGGACAGGGTGTGGGATAGGGGAGTGGCGTATTTGAGTGGGGGCGGGGAGAGTGGAGTGGAGTGTGGGAGCGGAGTGGAGGGAAGGGGAGTGCGAAGTGGAGTTGGGGACATATTTGGGGTAAGAGAGTTGGGTAGTGGAGGGCAGTGAGGAGGTGGAGGGAAGGGGAGTGGGGGAGGGGAGTGGGGTAGGGGTGTCGGGTAGGGGAGTGGGGGCGCGGTGTGGGGTAGGGGAGTCGGGTAGGGGTGTGGTGATGGAGAGTGGGGTCGGGAAGTGAGGTAAGGATGGTGTGGAGGGGAGTGCGTTAGGGGAGAGCGGTAGGGGAGTGGGGGAGTGGAGTGGGGTAAGGGAGTGAGGGAGGGTAGTGGGGAATGGGAGCGTGGTATGGCAGGGGAGTGAGGAGGTGAAGGGAAGCGGAGTGGTGGACGGGAGAGGGGAAGGGGAGTGGGTGAGGGGAGTGGGGGAGGGGAGTGCGGTAGGGGAGTTGGAATGGGAGTTGGAATGGGAGTTGGGGAGGGGAGTGTGGTAGGGGAGTTGGGGAGGGGAGTGGGGAGGGGAGTGGGGGAGAGGAGTGAGGGAGGGGAGTTGAGGAGGGGTGTTGGGCAGGGGAGTGGGGGAGGGGTTCAGACTAGGGGAGTGGGGTTTGGGAGTTGCCGCAGGGAGTGGGGTAGGGGAGTTGAGGCAGGGTGTGGGGGAGAGGAGTGGGAGAGGGGAGTTGCGGAGAGGAGTAGGGGAATGGAGTGGGGTAGAATGGGGGAGGGGTGTGGGATGTGTGAGTGGGGAACGGGGAGTTGGGTAGGGGAGTGGCGTAAGTGAGTGGGGGCAGGGAGAGTGGAGTGGAGTGGGGGAATGGAGTGGGGGAGCTGTGTAGGGCAGGAGAGTTGGGGAGTGGAGGGCAATGAGGAGGTGGATGGAAGGGGAGTCGGGTAGGGGTGTGGTGATGGAGAGTGGGGTCGGGAAGTGAGGTAAGGGTGGTGTGGAGGGGAGTGCATTAGGGGAGTGCGGTAGGGGGGTGGGGGAGTGGTGTGGGGTTGGGGGAGTGGGGGAGGGTAGTGGGGAATGGGAGCGTGGTACGGGAGGGGAGTGAGGAGGTGAAGGGAAGCGGAGTGGTGGACGGGAGAGGGAGAAGGGGAGTGGGGGAGGGGAGTGGGGGAGTGGAGTGCAGTAGGGGACTTGGAATGGGAGTTGGAATGGGAGTTGGGGAGGGGGTTGGGGTAGGGGAGCGACGGAGGGGAGCTGTGGAGGGGAGTGGGGGAGAGGAGTGAGGGAGGGGAGTTGAGGAGGGGTTTGGGGCAGGGGATCGGGGAGGGGTTCAGAGTAGGGGAGTGGGGTATGGGAGTTGGCGCAGGGAGTGGGGTATGGGAGTTGTCGCAGGGAGTGGGGTAGGGGAGTTGGGGAAGGGAGTGGCGGGGTGGAGAGGGGGAGGGGAGTGGGGGACAGGGTGTGGGATAGGGGAGTGGCGTATTTGAGTGGGGGCGGGGAGAGTGGAGTGGAGTGTGGGAGGGGAGTGGAGGGAAAGGGAAGTGGGAAGTGGAGTTGGGGACATATTTGGGGTAAGAGAGTTGGGTAGAGGAGGGCAGTGAGGTGGTGGAGGGAAGGGGAGTGGGGGAGGGGAGTGGGGTAGGGGTGTCGGGTAGGGGAGTGGGGGAGCGGTGTGGGGTAGGGGAGTCAGGTAGGGGTGTGGTGATGGGGAGTGGGGCCGGTAAGTGAGGTAAGGGTGGTGTGGAGGGGTGTGCGTTAGGGGAGTGCGGTAGGGGAGTGGGGGCGTGGAGTGGGGTAAGGGAGTGGGGGATGGTAGTGGGGAATGGGAGCGTGGTACGGGAGGGCAGTGAGGAGGTGAAGGGAAGCGGAGTGGTGGACGGGAGAGGGGGAGGGGAGTGGGGGAGGGGAGTGCGGTAGGGGAGTTGGAATGGGAGTTGGAATGTGAGTTGGGGAGGGGAGTGGGGTAGGGGAGTTGGGGAAGGGAGTTGGGGAGGGGAGTGGGGGAGAGGAGTGAGGGAGGGGAGTTGAGGAGGGGTGTTGGGCAGGGGAGTGGGGGAGGGGTTCAGACTAGGGGAGTGGTTTAGGGGAGTGGGGGGAGGGGAGTGGGGGAGAGGAGCGGAGTAGGGGAGTGGGGTAGGGGTGTGGTGGCGTGGAGTGGGGTAGGGGTGCGGAGTAGACGAGTGGGGTAGGGGTGTATTGTCGGGGAGTGGGGTAGGGGAGTTGGGAAGGGAAGTGGGGGAGGGGAGCGGAGTCGGGGAGTGGGGTACGGGCGTTGGTGAGGGGAGTGGGGGAAGAGAGTTGCGGAGGGGAGTGGCGGAGTGAAGAGGGGGAGGGGAGTGGGGTAGATGTGTGTGGTAGAGGAGTAGGGTGAGTGAGTAGGGTTGGGGAGTGAGGGAGAGGAGTGGGGGACAGGGTGTGGGATAGGGGAGTGGCGTATTTGAGTGCGGGCGGGGAGAGCGGAGTGGAGTGTGGGAGGCGAGTGGAGGGAAGGGGAGTGGGGAAGGGGAGTGGGGTAGGGGTGTCGTGTTGGGGAGTGTGGTAGGGGAGTGGGGGAGGGGAGTGAGGTAGGGGTGTCGGGTAGGGGAGTGGGGGAGCGGTGTGGGGTAGGGGAGTCAGGTAGGGGTGTGGTGATGGGGAGTGGGTCGGTAAGTGAGGTAAGGGTGGTGTGGAGGGGAGTGCGTTAGGGGAGTGCGGTAGGGGAGTGGGGGAGTGGAGTGGGGTAAGGGAGTGGGGGAGGGTAGTGGGGAATGGGAGCGTGGTACGGGAGGGCAGTGAGGAGGTGAAGGGAAGCGGAGTGGTGGACGGGAGAGGGGGAGGGGAGTGGGGGAGGGGAGTGCGGTAGGGGAGTTGGAATGGGAGTTGGAATGTGAGTTGGGGAGGGGAGTGGGGTAGGGGAGTTGGGGAAGGGAGTTGGGGAGGGGAGTGGGGGAGAGGAGTGAGGGAGTGGAGTTGAGGAGGGGTGTTGGGCAGGGGAGTGGGTTAGGGGAGTGGGGGGAGGGGAGTGGGGGAGAGGAGCGGAGTAGGGGAGTGGGGTAGGGGTGTGGTGGCGTGGAGTGGGGTAGGGGTGCGGAGTAGACGCGTGGGGTAGGGGTGTGGTGTCGGGGAGAGGGGTAGGGGAGTTGGGAAGGGAAGTGGGGGAGGGGAGCGGAGTCGGGGAGTGGGGTATGGGCGTTGGTGAGGGGAGTGGGGGAAGAGAGTTGCTGTGGGGAGTGGCGGAGTGGAGAGGGGGAGGGGAGTGGGGTAGAGGTGTGTGGTACAGGAGTAGGGTGAGTGAGTATGGTTGGGGAGTGAGGGAGGGGAGTGGGGGACAGGGTGTGGGATAGGGGAGTGGCGTATTTGAGTGGGGGCGGGGAGAGCGGAGTGGAGTGTGGGAGGCGAGTGGAGGGAAGGGGAGTGGGGAAGGGGAGTGGGGTAGGGGTGTCGTGTTGGGGAGTGGGGTAGGGGAGTGGGGGAGCGGAGTGGGGTATGGGTGTGGTGATGGGGAGTGGGGTCGGGAAGTGAGGTGGGGTGGTGTGGAGGGGAGTGCGTTAGAGGAGTGAGGTAGGGGGTGGGGGAGTGGAGTGGGGTAGGGGAGTGGGGGAGGGTAGTGGGGAATGGGAGTGTGGTACGGGAGGGGAGTGAGGAGGTGAAGGGAAGCGGAGTGGTGGATGGGAGAGGGGAAGGGGAGTGCGGGAGGGTAGTGGGGGAGGGGAGTGCGGTAGGGGAGTTGGAATGGGAGTTGGAATGGGAGTTGGGGAGGGGCGTGGGGTAGGGGAGCGACGGAGGGGAGCTGGGGCAGGGGAGTGGGGGAGGGGTTCAGAGTAGGGAAGTGGGGTATGGGAGTTGGCGCAGGGAGTGGGATAGGGGAGTTGAGGCAGGGTGTGGGGGAGAGTTGTGGGGGAGGGGAGTTGCGGAGAGGATTAGGGGAGGGGAGTTGGGTAGAGTGGGGGAGGGTTGTGTGATGTGTGAGTGGGGTAGAGAGGTGAGGGAGGGGAGTGGGGGAAAGGGAGTTGGGTAGGGGAGTGGGGGCGTGTAGAGTGGAGTGGAGTGGGGGAATGGAGTGGCGGAGGTGTGTTGGGCAGGAGAGTTGGGGAGTGGAGGGCAGTGAGGAGGTGGATGGAAGGGGAGGCGGTAGGAGAGTTGGGGAGCGTAGTGGGGGCGGGGAGCGGAGTAGGGGAGTGGGGTATGGGAGTTGGTGAGGGGAGTTGTGGTGGAGAGTCGGGGAGGGGAGTTGCGGAGAGGAGAGGGGTAGAGGAGTGTGGTAGAGGAGTGTGGTAGAGGAGTGTGATAGAGGAGTGGGGTGAGTGATTGGGTAGGGGAGTGAGGGAGGGGAGTGGGGGACAGGGAGTGGGGGAGGGAAGTGGCGTATTTGAGTGGGGAAGGGGAGAGGGGAGTGGAGTGGGGGAGGGGAGTGGAGGGGAGTGGAGTGGGGGAGTGGAGTGGGGGACATGTTTGGGGTAGGAGAGTTGGGTAGTGGAAGGCAGTGAAGAAGTGGAGGGAAGGGGAGTGGGAGTGGGGGCGGGGAGAGGGGTAGTTGTGTCGTGTTGTGGAGTGGGGGTGCGGAGTGGGGTAGGGGTGTGGGGTAGGGGATTGGGGTTGGGGAGTGGGGTAGGGCTGTGGGGGCGTGTAGTGGTGGATGGGAGTGTGGTACGGGAGGGAAGTGAGGAGGTGCAGGGAAGCGGAGTGGTGGAACGGGTGTGGGGGAGGGTAGTGGGGGAGTGGAGTGGGCGATTGGAGTGGGGGAGAGGAGTGGGGAGCGTTGTGGGGCAGGTTTGTGCGGGAGGGGAGCGGGGGAGGGGATCGGGGGAGGGGAGCACGGAGGCGAGTTGTGGAAGTGAGTGAGGGAGGGGAGTGTGGGAGGAGGGTGGGGGAGGGGAGTGGGACATTGGAGTTGGGGCGTGGAGTGTGGGAGGGGAGTTGGGGAGGGGAGTTGGGGAGGGGAGCGGGGTAGCGGACTGAGGGAGGGCAGTTGGGGAGGGGAGTGGGGGAGGGGAGTGAGGGAGGGCAGCGGAGTAGGGGAGTGGGGTATGAGAGTTGGTAAGGGGAGTGGGGGAGGAGAGTTGGGGAGTGGAGGGCAATGAGGAGGTGGATGGAAGGGGAGGCGGTAGGAGAGTTGGGGAGCGGAGTGGGGGCGGGGGGCGGAGTAGGGGAGTGGGGTATGGGAGTTGGTGAGGGGAGTGGTGGTGGAGAGTCGGGGAGGGGAGTTGCGGAGAGGAGAGGGGTAGAGGAGTGTGGTGGAGGAGTGTGATAGAGGAGTGGGGTGAGTGAGTGGGTAGGGGAGTGAGGGAGGGGAGTGGGGGACAGGGAGTGGGGGAGGGAAGTGGCGTATTTGAGTGGGGAAGGGGAGAGGGGAGTGGAGTGGGGGAGGGGAGTGGAGGGAAGGTGAGTGGGGGAGTGGAGTGGGGGACGTGTTTGGTGTAGGAGAGTTGGGTAGTGGAAGGCAGTGAAGAGGTGGAGGGAAGGGGAGTGGGAGTGGGGGCGGGGAGAGGGGTAGGGGTGTCGTGTTGTGGAGTGGGGGAGTGGAGTGGTGTAGGGGAGTGGGGTAGGGGAGTGGGGTTGGGGAGTGGGGTAGGGGAGTGGGGGCGGGTAGTGGTGGATGGGAGTGTGGTACGGGAGGGAAGTGAGGAGGTGCAGGGAAGCGGAGTGGTGGAACGGGTGTGGGGGAGGGTTGTGGGGGAGTGGAGTGGGCGATTGGAGTGGGGGAGAGGAGTGGAGAGCGTTGTGGGGCAGGTTTGTGCGGGAGGGGAGCGTGGGAGGGGATTGGGGGAGGGGAGCACGGAGGCGAGTTGTGGAAGTGAGTGAGGGAGGGGAGTGTGGGAGGAGGGTGGGGGAGGGGAGTTGGGGAGGGGAGTTGTGGATGGGAGTGTGGGAGGGGAGTGAGGGAGGGGAGTGGGGCATTGGAGTTGGGGCGTGGAGTGAGGGAGGGGAGTTGGGGAGGGGAGTTGGGGAGGGGAGCGGGGTAGCGGAGTGAGGGAGGGCAGTTGGGGAGGGGAGTGGGGGAGGGGAGTGAGGGAGGGGAGTGGAGTAGGGGAGTGGGGGATGGGAGTTGGGGAGGAGAGTTGGGGCGGGGAGTTGGGGAGGGGTGTTGCGGAGAGGAGAGTGGGAAGGGAGTGGGGTAGAGGAGTGGGGTATTGGAGGAGGGTGTGTGAGTGGGGTAGGTGAGTGAAGGAGGGGAGTGGAGGACAGGGAGTGGAGGAGGGGAGCTGAGTAGGGGAGTGGGGTAGGGGTGTAGTGTCGTTGAATGGGGTAGTGGAGTGGGGGAGGGGAGCAGAGTAGGGGAGTGGGGTAGGGGTGTGGTGTCGGGGTGTGGGGTAGGGGAGTTGGGAAGGGGAGTGGGGGAGGGGAGCGTTGTAGAGGAGTGGGGTATGGGCGTTGGTGAGGGGAGTGGGGGTGGAGTATTGGGCAGGGGAGTGGTGGAGTGGAGAGGGGGAGGGGAATGGGGTAGAGGTGTGTGGTAGAGGAGTAGGGTGAGTGAGTAGGGTTGGGAAGTGAGGGATGGGAGTGGGGGACAGGGTGTGGGATAATGGTGTGGCGTATTTGAGTGGGGGCGGGGAAAGGGGAGTTGAGTGTGGGAGGGGAGGTGAGGGAAGGGGAGTGCGGAGTGGAGTTGGGGACATATTTGGGGTAGGAGAGTTGGGTAGTGGAGGGCAGTGAGGAGGTGGAGGGAAGGGGAGTGGGGGAGGGGAGTTGGGTAGGGGTGTCGTGTTGGGGAGTGGGGTAGGGGAGTGGGGGAGCGGAGTGGGGTAGGGGAGTCGGGTAGGGGTGTGGTGATGGGGAATGGGGTCGGGAGGTGAGGTAGGGGTGGTGTGGATGGGAGTGCGTTAGGGGACTGCGGTAGGGGAGTGGGGGAGTGGAGTGGGGTAGGGGAGTGATGAAGGGTAGTGAGGAGTGGGAGCGTGTTACGGGAGGGCAGTGAGGAGTTGAAGGGAAGCGGAGTGGTATACGGGAGAGGGGGAGGGGAGTGGGCGAGGGGGGTGGGGGAGGGGGAGTGCGGTAGCGGAGTTGGAATGGGAGTTGGAATGGAAGTTGGGGAGGGGTGTGAGGTTGGGGAGCGACGGAGGGGAGTTGGGTAGGGGAGTGGGGGAGCGGAGTGGGGTAGGGGAGTCGGGTAGGGGTGTGGTGATGGGGAGTGGGGGAGGGAAGTGAGGTAGGGGTGGTGTGGAGGGGAGTGCTTTAGAGGAGTGCGGTAGGGGATTGAGGGAGTGGAGTGGGGTAGGGGAGTGGGGGAGTGTAGTGGGGAATGGGAGCGTGTTACCGGAGGGCAGAGCAGGTGAAGGGAAGCGGAGTGGTGGACGGGAGTGGGGGAGGGGAGTGGGGGAGGGGAGTGGGGGAGGGGAGTGGGGGAGGGGAGTGGGCGAGGGGAGTGCGGTAGGGGAGTTGGAATGGGAGTTGGGATGGGAGTTGGAATGGGAGTTGGAATGGAAGTTGGAATGGGAGTTGGGGAGGGGAGTGGGGTAGGGGAGCGACAGAGGGTAGTTGGGGAGGGGAGTGGGGGAGAGGAGTGAGGGAGGGGAGTTGTGGAGGGGTGTGGGGCAGGAGAGTGGGTGTGTGGTTCAGTGTAGGGGAGTGGGGTATGGGAGTTGGCGCAGGGAGTGGGGTAGGGGAGTTGAGGCAGGGTGTGAGGGAGCGGAGTGGGGGAGGGGAGTTGCGGAGAGGAGTAGGGGAGGGGAGTTGGGTTGAGAGAGGGTGGGGTGTGACATGTGTCAGTGGGGTAGAGGTGTGAGGGAGGGGAGTGGGGGACAGGGAGATGGGTAGGGGAGTTGCGTAAGTGAGTGGGGGCGGGGAGAGTGGAGTGGAGTGGGGGAATGGAGTGGGCGAGGTGTGTAGGGCAGGAGAGTTGGGGAGTTGAGGGCAGTCAGGAGGTGGATGGGAGGGGAGTGGGGGTCGGAGAGTTGGGAAGCGGATTGCGGTATGTTAGTGGGGTAGGGGTGTGGAGTCGGGGTGTGGGTCGGGGGAGTGGTGGAGCGAAGTTGGGGTAGGGGAGTGGAGTAGGGGTGTGGTGACGGGGAGTTTGGAGGTGCAGTGGAGCAGAGTGGTGGAACGGGAGTGGGGGAGGGGAGTGGGGGAGGGGAGTGTGGGGAGGGAGTGTGGGAGGGGAGTGGGGAGGGTAGTGGGGAGCGTTTTGGGGGAGGTTAGTGGGGGAGGGGAGCGAGGGAGGGGAGTTGTGGAGGTGAGTGAGGGAGGGGAGTGTGGGAGGAGAGTGAGGGAGGGGAGTGGGGAGGGGAGGGGGGGGTGGGGAGTTGGGGTTTGGAGTGGGGGAGGGGAGTGGGGGATGGGTCTTGGAGAGGGGAGTGGGGGAGGGGAGTGGTGGAGGGTGGTTGAGGCAAGGGAGTGGGGGGAGAGGAGTGGGGCTGTGTGAGTGTGGTAGGGGAGTAAGGGAGGGGAGTGGGGGACAGGGAGTGGGGTAGGGGTGTGGCGTAATGAGTGGGGGCGGGGAGAGTGGAGTGGAGTGGGGGAGGGGAGAGGAGGGATGGGGAGTGGAGAGTGGAGTTGGGCAGGTATGTGGGGTAGGTGAGTTGGGTAGTGCAGGGCAGTGAGGAGGTGGAGGGGAGGGGAGTGTGGTTGGAGGGTTGGGGAGTGGAGTGCGGTAGGGGAGAGTAGTAGGGGTGTGGTGTCAGGGAGAGGGGTAGGGGAGTGTGGGAGTGGAGTGGGGGAGGGGAATGGGGAGAGGGGTTGGGGAGTGGAGTGGGGGAGGGGAGTGGGGGGAGGGTAGTGGGGAGGGGAGTTGGGGAGGGCAGTGTGGTCAGGGAGTTGGGGAGGGGAGCTGGGGAGGGGAGCAGAGTGGGGGAGTGTAGTGTGGGAGTTAGTGAGGGGGAGTGGGGGAGGAAAGTTGGGAAGGGGAGTTGTATCGGGGTGTGGTAACGGGGAGTGGGGTAGGGGAGTGGGGTAGAGGATATGTGGAGGGGAGTGTGGTAGTGGAGTGGAGTGTGGATGGGAGTGTCGTAGGTGAGGGCAGTGATGAGGTGCAGGGATGCGGAGTGGTGGACGGGAGTGGGGGGGGGTGGGGCAGGGGAGTGGGGGAAGGGAGAGGGGCAGGGGAGTTGGGGAGGGGAATGGGGAGAGGGGTTGGGGCGTGGAGTGCGGGAGGGGAGTGGGGGAGGGTAGAGGGGGAGGGGAGTTGGGGAGGGCAGAGTGGTCGGGGAGTTTGGGAGGGGAGTTGGGGGTGGGGAGCTGGGGAGTGGAGCGTGTAGGTGAGTGACGGTGGTGAGTTAGGGCGGGGTGTAGGGGAGGGGTGTGCAGGAGGGGAGTTGATGAGGGGAGTGGGGTAGGGGAGTGGAGTGGGGGAGGAGAGGGGAGATGAGAGTGTGGTAAGGGAGGGCAGTGAGGAGGTGCAGGGATGCGGAGTGGTTTACAGGAGTGGGGGGGAGGGGGTGGGGTAGGGGAGTGGGGGAAGGGGAGCGGGGTAGGGGAGTTGGGGAGGGAAATGGGGAGGGGTGTTGAGGAGTGGATTGCGAGTGGGGAGTGGGGGTGGGTAGTGGGGGAGGGGAGTTGGGGAGGGGCAGTGTGGTCGGGGAGTTGGGGATGGGAGTTGGGGAGGGGAGCTGGGGAGGGGTGAGCGGGGTAGGTGAGTGAGGTAGGGGAGTTGGGGATGGGAGTAGGGAAGGGGAGTGCAGGAGGAGAGTTGAGCAGGGGTGCGTTGGAGGGGAGGCGCAGCAGGAGAGCAGAGTAGGGGCGTGGGGTATGTGAGTTAGAGAGGGGAGTGGGGGAGGAGAGTTGGGAAGGGGTGTTGTGTTTAGGTGTGGTAGCGGGGAGCGGTGTAGGGGAGTTGGGGAGGGGATAGGGGAGGGGGTTGAAAGTGGATTGCGGGAGGGAAGTGGGCGAGGGGAGTTGGGGAGGGCAGCGTGGTCAGGGAGTTGGGGAGGGGAGTTGGGGAGGGGAGTAGGGGAGGGGAGTAGGGGAAGGGAGTGCAGGAGGGGAGTTGAGGAGGGGTGAGGGCGTAAGGAGCGGAGTAGGGGAGCAGAGTAGGGGAGTGGGTATGGGAGTTAGTGAGGGGAGTGGGGGAGGAGGAGAGTTGGGAAGGGGAGTTGTGTCGGGGTGTGGGAACGGGGAGTGGGAAAGGGGATATGTGGAGGGGAGTGCGGTAGGGGAGTGGAGTGGGGGAGGGTAATGGGGGATGGGAGTGTGGTAGGGGAGGGCAGTGAGGAGGTGCAGGGATGCAGAGTGGTGGACGGGAGTGAGGGAGGGGTGGGGTAGGGGAGTGGGGGAATGGGGAGGCGAGTTGGGGAGTGTGGTTGGGGATATGGGGAGGGGAGTTGGGGAGGGGAATGGGGAGGTGGGTTGGGGAGTGGTGTGCGGGAGGGGTGTGCGGGTGGGGACTGGGGGAGGGTAGTGGGGGAGGGGAGTTAGGGAGGGCAGTGTGGTCGGGGAGTTGGGGAGGGGAGTTGGGGAGGGGAGCTGGGGAGGGGATCGGGGCAGGTGATTGAGGGAGTGGAGTTGGGGAGGGGAATAGGGGAGGGGAGTGCAGGAGGGGAGTTGAGGAGGGGTGTGGGAGAGGGGAGCGGACTGGGGGAGCAGAGTAAGGGGTGGGGTATGGGAGTTAGTGAGTGGAGTGGGGTATGGATGTGGGGTAGGGGAGTTTGGAGGGGAGTGAGGTAGGGGAATTGGGGAGGGGAGTGGGGTAGGGGAGTGGGCGAGGTGTGTGGGGTAGGAGAGTTGGTTAGGGCAGTGAGTTCGGTGAGTGGGATAGGGGAGTGGGAAAGTGGAGTGGGATAGGTGAGTTGGGAAGGGGAGTGGGGGAGGGCAGTGAGTTAGGGGAGTGGGGTAGGGGAGTGGGAAAGTGGAGTGTGATAGGTGAGTGGGGGCCGTGTGTGGGGTAGGAGAGTTGGGTAGTGGAGGGCAGTAAGGAGGTAGAGGTAAGGGGAGTGGGGGAGGGGAGTTTGGGAGGGAAGTGGGGTAGGGGGGTGGGGTCGGGGAGTGGGGGAGGGAGGTGATTTAGGGGAGTGGAGTAGGGGACTGGGAAAGTGGAGTGGGATAGAGGAGTGGGGAAGGGGAGTGGGGCAGGGGAGTGGGGTAGTGGAGTGGGGTAGGGGAGTGGGGTCGGGGAGTTGGGTAAGAGAGTGGGGAGGGGAGTGTGGGGGGGGAGTGTGGGAGGGGTGTGGGGCAGGGGAAGTGGGCGAGGGGAGTTGGGGTGGTGAATGAGGGAGGAGAGTGGGGGAGGGGAATGGGGAGGTGAGTGCGGTTGGGGAGTTGGAATGGGAGTTGGGGAGGGGAGTGGGGTAGGAGAGTTGGGGAGGGGAGTTGCGGAGAGGCGAGGGGTAGAGGAGTGTGGTAGAGGAGTGTGGTAGAGGAGTGGGGTGAGTGAGTGGGGTAGGGGAGGGAGGGAGGGGAGTGGGGGACAGGGTGTGGAGTAGGGGAGTGGGGTAGGGGAGTGGCATATTTGAGTGGGGGCGGGGAGACAGGAGTGGAGTGGGGGAGGGGAGTGGACGGAAGGGGAGTGGACGGAAGGGGAGTGGGGGAGTGGAGTGAGGGACGTGTTTGGGGTAGGAGAGTTGGGTAGTGGAGGGCAGTGAGGAGGTGGAGTGAAGGGGAGTGGAGGAGGGGAGTGGGGGAGGTGTGTTGTGTTGGGGAGTGGGGTAGCGGAGTGGGGAGCGGAGTGGGGTAGGGGAGTGGGGTAGGGGAGTGGGGGAGAGTAGTGGTGGATGGGAGTGTGGTACGGGAGGGCAGTGAGGAGGTGCAGGGAAGCGGAGTGTTGGAACGGGACTGGGGGAGGATAGTGGGGGAGGGGAGTGGGGGAGGGGTGTGGGGCAGAGGAGTTGGGTAGAGGAGTGGGGCAGAGGAGTTCGAGAGCGTTATGGGGGAGGTTAGAGTGGGAGGGGGGCGAGGGAGGGGAGCGGGGGAGGGGAGTTGTGGAGGGGAGTGAGGGAGGGGAGTGTGGGAGGAGAGTGGGGGAGGGGGGTTGGGGTGGGGAGTTCGGGAGAGGAGTGGGGGAGGGGAGTTGGGGAGGGGAGTTGGGGAGGGGAGTTGGGGAGGTGAGTGGGGGAGGGGAATGGGGAGAGGGGTTGGGGAGTGGAGTGGGGGAGGGGAGTGGGGGAGGGTAGTGGGGAGGGGAGCTGGGGAGGGCAGTGTGGTCGGGGAGTTGGGGCGGGGAGCTGGGGAGGGTAGCGGGGTAGGTGAGCAGAGTGGGGGAGTGTAGTGTGGGAGTTAGTGAGGGGAGTGGGGGAGGAAAGTTGGGAAGGGGAGTCGTATCGGGGTGTGGTAACGGGGAGTGGGGTAGAGGATATGTGGAGGGGAGTGTGGTAGTGGAGTGGAGTGGGGATGGGAGTGTCGTAGGTGAGGGCAGTGATGAGGTGCAGGGATGCGGAGTGGTGGACGGGAGTGGGGGAGGGGGTGGGGCAGAGGAGTGGGGGAAGGGGAGCGGGGCAGGGGAGTTGGGGAGGGGAATGGGGAGAGGGGTTATGGAGTGGAGTGCGGGAGGGGAGTGGGGGAGGGTAGAGGGGCAGGGGAGTTGGGGAGGGCAGTGTGGTCGGGGAGTTGGGGAGGGGAGTTGGGGTGGGGAGCTGGGGAGTGGAGCATGGTAGGTGAGTGACGGAGGGGAGTTAGGGAGGGGTGTAGGGGAGGGGTGTGCAGGAGGGGAGTTGAGGAGGGGAGTGGGATAGGTGAATGGAGTGGGAGAGGAAAGGGGAGATGAGAGTGTGGTAAGGGAGGGCAGTGAGGAGGTGCAGGGATGCGGAGTGGTTTACAGGAGTGGGGGAGGGGGTGGGGTAGGGGAGTGGGGGAAGGGGAGCGGGGTAGGGGAGTTGGGGAGGGAAATGGGGAGGGGTGTTGAGGAGTGGATTGCGTGTGGGGAGTGGGGGTGGGTAGTGGGGGAGGGGAGTTGGGGAGGGCAGTGTGGTCGGGGAGTTGGGGATGGGAGTTGGGGAGGGGAGCTGGGGAGGGGAGCTGGGGAGGGGAGCGGGGTAGGTGAGTGAGGTAGGGGAGTTGGGGATGGGAGTAGGGAAGGGGAGTGCAGGAGGGGAGTTGAGCAGGGGTGCGTTGGAGGGGAGCGCAGCAGGAGAGCAGAGTAGGGGCGTGGGGGATGTGAGTTAGAGAGGGGAGTGGGGGAGGAGAGTTGGGAAGGGGTGTTGTGTTTAGGTGTGGTAACGGGGAGCAGTGTAGGGGAATTGGGGAGTGGATAGGGGAGGGGGTTGAAAGTGGATTGCGGGAGGGAAGTGGGCGAGGGGAGTTGGGGAGGGCAGTGTGATCGGGGAGTTGGGGAGGGGAGTTGGGGAGGGGAGCTGGGGAGGGGAGCGGGGTAGGTGAGTTGCGGAGGGGAGTTTCGGAGGGGAGTAGGGGAGGGGAGTAGGGGAAGGGAGTGCAGGAGGGGAGTTGAGGAGGGGTGAGGGCGTGAGGAGCTGAGTCGGGGAGCAGAGTAGGGGAGTGGGGTATGGGAGTTAGTGAGTGGAGTGGGGTATGGATGTGGGGTAGGGGAGTTTGGAGGGGAGTGAGGTAGGGGAATCGGGGAGGGGAGTGGGGTAGGGGAGTGGGCGAGGTGTGTGGGGTAGGAGAGTTGGGTAGGGCAGTGAGTTAGGGGAGTGGGATAGGGGAGTGGGAAACTAGAGTGGGATAGGTGAGTTGGGAAGGGGAGTGGGGGAGGGGAGTGAGTTAGGGGAGTGGGGTAGGGGAAAGGGAAAGTGGAGTGTGATAGGTGAGTGGGGGCCGTGTGTGGGGTAGGAGAGTTGGGTAGTGGAGGGCAGTAAGGAGGTAGAGGTAAGGGGAGTGGGGGAGGGGAGTTTGGGAGGGAAGTGGGGTAGGGGGGTGGGGTCGGGGAGTGGGGGAGAGAGGTGATTTAGGGGAGTGGAGTAGGGGACTGGGAAAGTGGAGTGGGATAGAGGAGTGGGGAAGGGGAGTGGGGCAGGGGAGTGGGGCAGGGGAGTGGGGTAGTGGAGTGGGGTAGGGGAGTGGGGTCGGGGAGTTGGGTAAGAGAGTGGGGGAGGGGAGTGTGGGAGGGGAGTGTGGGAGGGGTGTGGGGCAGGGGAAGTGGGCGAGGGGAGTTGGGGTGGTGAATGAGGGAGGAGAGTGGGGGAGGGGAATGGGGAGGTGAGTGCGGTTGGGGAGTTGGAATGGGAGTTGGGGAGGGGAGTGGGGTAGGAGAGTTGGGGAGGGGAGTTGCGGAGAGGCGAGGGGTAGAGGAGTGTGGTAGAGGAGTGTGGTAGAGGAGTGGGGTGAGTGAGTGGGGTAGGGGAGGGAGGGAGGGGAGTGGGGGACAGGGTGTGGAGTAGGGGAGTGGGGTAGGGGAGTGGCATATTTGAGTGGGGGCGGGGAGACAGGAGTGGAGTGGGGGAGGGGAGTGGACGGAAGGGGAGTGGGGGAGTGGAGTGAGGGACGTGTTTGGGGTAGGAGAGTTGGGTAGTGGAGGGCAGTGAGCAGGTGGAGTGAAGGGGAGTGGGGGAGGGGAGTGGGGGAGGTGTGTTGTGTTGGGGAGTGGGGTAGCGGAGTGGGGAGCGGAGTGTGGTAGGGGAGTGGGGTAGGGGAGTGGGGGAGAGTAGTGGTGGATGGGAGTGTGGTACGGGAGGGCAGTGAGGAGGTGCAGGGAAGCGGAGTGTTGGAACGGGACTGGGGGAGGATAGTGGGGGAGGGGAGTGGGGGAGGGGTGTGGGGCAGAGGAGTTGGGTAGAGGAGTGGGGCAGAGGAGTTCGAGAGCGTTATGGGGGAGGTTAGAGTGGGAGGGGGGCGAGGGAGGGGAGCGGGGGAGGGGAGTTGTGGAGGGGAGTGAGGGAGGGGAGTGTGGGAGGAGAGTGGGGGAGGGGGGTTGGGGTGGGGAGTTCGTGAGAGGAGTGGGAGTGCGGAGAGGGACAGGGGAGTGGAGCAGGGGAGTTTGGGAGTGGAGTGGGGGAGGGGAGTTGGGGAGGGGAGTTGGGGAGGGGAGTTGGGGAGGTGAGTGGGGGAGGGGAATGGGGAGAGGGGTTGGGGAGTGGAGTGGGGGAGGGGAGTGGGGGAGGGTAGTGGGGAGGGGAGTTGGGGAGGGCAGTGTGGTCGGGGAGTTGGGGCGGGGAGCTGGGGAGGGGAGCGGGGTAGGTGAGCAGAGTGGGGGAGTGTAGTGTGGGAGTTAGTGAGGGGAGTGGGGGAGGAAAGTTGGGAAGGGGAGTCGTATCGGGGTGTGGTAACGGGGAGTGGGGTAGAGGATATGTGGAGGGGAGTGTGGTAGTGGAGTGGAGTGGGGATGGGAGTGTCGTAGGTGAGGGCAGTGATGAGGTGCAGGGATGCGGAGTGGTGGACGGGAGTGGGGGAGGGGGTGGGGCAGAGGTGTGGGGGAAGGGGAGCGGGGCAGGGGAGTTGGGGAGGGGAATGGGGAGAGGGGTTGGGGAGTGGAGTGCGGGAGGGGAGTGGGGGAGGGTAGAGGGGCAGGGGAGTTGGGGAGGGCAGTGTGGTCGGGGAGTTGGGGAGGGGAGTTGGGGTGGGGAGCTGGGGAGTGGAGCATGGTAGGTGAGTGACGGAGGGGAGTTAGGGAGGGGTGTAGGGGAGGGGTGTGCAGGAGGGGAGTTGAGGAGGGGAGTGGGGTAGGTGAATGGAGTGGGAGAGGAAAGGGGAGATGAGAGTGTGGTAAGGGAGGGCAGTGAGGAGGTGCAGGGATGCGGAGTGGTTTACAGGAGTGGGGGAGGGGGTGGGGTAGGGGAGTGGGGGAAGGGGAGCGGGGTAGGGGAGTTGGGGAGGGAAATGGGGAGGGGTGTTGAGGAGTGGATTGCGTGTGGGGAGTGGGGGTGGGTAGTGGGGGAGGGGAGTTGGGGAGGGCAGTGTGGTCGGGGAGTTGGGGATGGGAGTTGGGGAGGGGAGCTGGGGAGGGGAGCTGGGGAGGGGTGCGGGGTAGGTGAGTGAGGTAGGGGAGTTGGGGATGGGAGTAGGGAAGGGGAGTGCAGGAGGGGAGTTGAGCAGGGGTGCGTTGGAGGGGAGCGCAGCAGGAGAGCAGAGTAGGGGCGTGGGGGATGTGAGTTAGAGAGGGGAGTGGGGGAGGTGAGTTGGGAAGGGGTGTTGTGTTTAGGTGTGGTAACGGGGAGCAGTGTAGGGGAATTGGGGAGGGGATAGGGGAGGGGGTTGAAAGTGGATTGCGGGAGGGAAGTGGGCGAGGGGAGTTGGGGAGGGCAGTGTGATCGGGGAGTTGGGGAGGGGAGTTGGGGAGGGGAGCTGGGGAGGGGAGCGGGGTAGGTGAGTTGCGGAGGGGAGTTTCGGTGGGGAGTAGGGGAGGGGAGTAGGGGAAGGGAGTGCAGGAGGGGAGTTGAGGAGGGGTGAGGGCGTGAGGAGCTGAGTAGGGGAGCAGAGTAGGGGAGTGGGGTATGGGAGTTAGTGAGGGGAGTGGGGGAGGAGGAGAGTTGGGAAGGGGAGTTGTGTCGGGGTGTGGGAACGTGGAGTGGGAAAGGGGATATGTGGAGGGGAGTGCTGTAGGGGAGTGGAGTGGGGGAGGGTAGTGGGGGATGGGAGTGTGGTAGGGGAGGGCAGTGAGGAGGTGCAGGGATGCAGAGTGGTGGACGGGAGTGAGGGAGGGGTGGGGTAGGGGAGTGGGGGAATGGGGAGGCGGGTTGGGGAGTGGAGTGCGGGAGGGGAGTGGGGATGGGTAGTGGGGGAGTGGAGTTGGGGAGGGGAGTGTGGTTGGGGATATGGGGAGGGGGGTTGGGGAGGGGAATGGGGAGGTGGGTTGGGGATTGGTGTGCGGGAGGGGTGCGCGGGTGGGGACTGGGGGAGGGTAGTTGGGGAGGGGAGTTAGGGAGGGCAGTGTGGTCGGGGAGTTGGGGAGGGGAGATGGGGAGGGGAGCTGGGGAGGGGATCGGGGAAGGTGATTGAGGGAGGGGAGTTGGGGAGGGGAATAGGGGAGGGGAGTGCAGGAGGGGAGTTGAGGAGGGGTGTGGGAGAGGGGAGCGGACTGGGGGAGCAGAGTAGGGGGTGGGGTATGGGAGTTAGTGAGGGGAGTGGGGGAGGAGAGTTGGGAAGGGGAGTAGTGTCGGGGTGTGGGAACCGGGAGTGCGGTAGGGGATATGTGGAGGGGATTGCGGTATGGGAGTGGAGTGGGGGAAGGTAGTGGGGGATGGGAGTGTGGTAGGGGAGGGCAGTGAGGAGGTGCAGGGATGCGGAGAGGTGGACGGGAGTGGGGGAGGGGGTGGGGTAGGGGAGTGGAGGAAGGGGAGCGGGGTAGGGGAGTTGGGGAGGGGAATGGGGCGGTGGGTTGGGGAGTTGTGTGCGGGAGGGGAGTGCGGGAGGGGAGCGCGGCAGGGGACTTGGGGAGGGTAGTGGGGGAGGGGAGTTAGGGAGGGCAGTGTGGTCGGGGAGTTGGGGAGGGGAGTTGGGGAGGGGAGCTGGGGAGGGGAGCGGGTTAGGTGAGTGAGGGAGGGGAGTTGGGGAGGGGAGTAGGGGAGGGCAGTGCTGGAGGGGAGTTGCGGAGGGGTGTGGGGGAGCAGAGCGGACTCGGGGAGCAGAGTAGGGGTCTGCAGTTTGGGAGTTAGTGTGGGGAGTCGAGGAGGAGAGTTGGGAAGGGGAGTTGTCTCGGGGTGTGTTAACAGGGAGTATGGTAGGGGAGTGGGATAGAGGATATGTGGAGGGGAGTGCGGTAGGGGAGTGGAGTGGGGGAGGGTAGTGGGGGTTGGGAGTGTGGTAGGGGAGGGCAGTGAGGAGGTGAAGTAATGCGGAGTGGTGGACGGGAGTGGGGGAGTGGGTGGGGTAGGGGAGTGGGGGAAGGGGAGCGGGGTAGGGGAGTTGGGGAGGGTAATGGGGACGGGGTTGGGGAGTGGAGTGGGGGAGGGTAGTGGGGGATGGGAGTGTGGTAGGGAAGGGCAGTGAGGAGGTGCAGGGATGCGGAGTGGTGGATGGGAGTGGGCAGGGGGTTGAGGAGTGGGGTGAGGGAGGGGAGTGGGGGAGGGTAGTGGGGGAGGGGAGTTGGGGAGGGCAGTTTTGTCGGGGAGTTGGGGAGGGGAGTTGGGGAGGGAAGTGTGGTCGGGGAGTTGGGGAGGGGAGTTGGGGAGGGGAGCTAGGGAGTGGAGCGTGGTAGGTGAGTGAGGGAGGGGAGTTGGGGAGGGGAGTCGGGGAGCGGAGTGCATGTGGGGAGTTGAGGAGGGCTGTGGGGGAGGGTAGCGGAGAAGGGGAGCAGAGTAGGGCAGTGGGGTATGGGAGTTAGTGAGGGGAGTGGGCGAGGAGAGTTGGGAAGGGGAGTTGTGTCGGGGTGTGGTAACGGGGAGTGGGGTAGGGGAGTGGGGAATGGGAGTGAGGGAGGGGAGTGAGGGAGGGGAGTGTGTGAGGGGAATGAGGTAGGGGAGTGGGGGAGGGGAGTTACAGAGAGGAGGGGATGGGAGTGGGTTGGGGAGTGGGGGAGGGGAGTTGGGGAGTGTAGTAGTGGAGGGGATTGGGAGTGGGGAGTGGGGTAGGGGATGTGGGGATTGATTGTGATGTAGGAGAGTGGGGGAGGGTAGTGGGGGAGGAGAGCAAGGTAGGGGAGGGGGCAGGGGTGTGGGGGAAGGGAGTTGTGAGAGGTGAGTGGGGGAGGGGAACGGGGTAGTGGATTGGGGGAGGGGTGTTGGGGAGGGGAGCGGAGTCGGGGAGCAGAGTAGGGGAGTGGGGTATGGGAATTAGTGAGGGGAGTGGGGGAGGAGAGTTGGGAAGGGGAGTTGTGTAGGGGTGTGCTAACGGGGAGTGGGGTAGGGGAGTGGGGACGGGGATATGAGGAGGGGAGTGCGGTAGGGGAGTCGAGTGGGGGAGGGTAGTGGGGGATGGGAGTGTGGTAGGGGAGGGCAGTGAGGAGGTGCAGGGATGCGGAGTGGTGGACGGGAATGGGGGAGGGGGTGGGGTAGGGGAGTGGGGGATGGGGAGCGGGGTAGGGGAGTTGGGGAGAGGAATGGGGAGGGGCTTGAGGAGTGGAGTGCAGGAGGGGAGTGGGGCAGGGCAGTGGGGGAGTGGAGTTGGGGAGGGAAGTGTGGTCGGGGCGTTGGGGGAGGGGTGCTTGGGAGGGGAGCGTGGTCGGTGAGTGAGGCAGGGGAGTTGGGGAGGGGAGTGCACGAGGGGAGGTGTGGAGGGGTGTGGGTGAGGGGAGAGGAGTAGGGGAGGGGAGTGGGGGATGGGAGTGTGGAAGGGAAGGGCAGTGAGGAGGTGCAGGGATGCGGAGTGGTGGACGGGAGTGGGGGAGGGGAGTGGGGGAGGGGTTGGGGTAGGGGAGTGGGTGCAGGGGAGCGGAGTAGGGGAGCGTTGGTGAGGGGAATGGGAAGGGGTGTTCGGGAGTGGAGTGCGGGAGGGGAGTAGGATAGGGGTGTGGAGTAGGGGAGTGGGGTAGGGTAGTTGAGGATGGGAATGGGGAGGAGGGATGGGGAGTGGGATGCGGGAGGGGGGTGAGGGAGGGTAGTGGGGGAGGGGAGCTGGGGAGGGGAGTTGGGGAGGGGAGTGGGGTATGGGAGTTTGGAGGGGAGTGACGGAGGAGGGTTGGGGAGGGGAGGTAGGGAGGGGAGCGGGGTAGGTGAGTGAGGGAGGGGAGTTGGTGAGGGGAGTAGGGGAGGGGAGTGCAGGAAGGGAGTTGAGGAGGAGTGTGGGGGAGGGGAGCGGAGTAGGGGAGCAGAGTAGGGGAGTGGGGTAAGGCAGTTAGTGTGGGGAGTGTGGGAGGAGAGTTGGGAAGGGGAGTTGTGTAGGGGTGTGGTAACGGGGAGTGGGGTAGGGGAGTGGGGTATGGGATATGTGGAGTGGAGTGCGGTCGGCGAGTGGAGTGGGGGAGGGTAGTGGGGGATGGGAGCGTGGTAGGGGAGGGCAGTGAGGAGGTGCAGGGATGCGGAGTGGTGGACGGGAGTGGGGGAGGGGAGTGTGTGAGGGGGTGGGGTAGGGGAAGGGGAGCGGGGTAGGCGAGTTGCGGAGGGGAATGGGGAGGAGGGTTGGGGAGTGGGATGCGGGAGGGGGGTGAGGGAAGGTAGTGGGGGAGGGGAGTGGGGGAGGGGAGTTGGTGATGGGAGTGATGTCGGGGAGTGGGGGAGGGGAGTGGGGGAGGGGAGGTTGGGAGGGGTGTTGGGGAGGGAGTTGGGGAGGGGACTTGGGTAGGGGAGTGGGGTATGGGAGTTAGTGAGGGGAGTCAGGGTGGAGAGTTGGGGAGGGGAGTTAACGAGTGGAGTGGGGGAGTGGAGTGGGGGTGTGGAGTGGGGGAGGGGAGTGGGGGTGGGGAGTGGGTGAGGGGGTGGGGTAGGGGATTAGGGGATGGGGAGCGGGGTAGGGGAGTTGGGGAGGGGAATCGGGAGGGGGTTGGGGAGTGAAGTGCGGGCGGGGAGTGAGGGAGGGTAGTGGGGGAGGGGAGTTGGGGAGGGGAGTTGGTGAGGGGAGTGGGGTATGGGAGTTTCTGAGGGGCGTGGGGGAGGAGAGTTGGGGAGTGGAGTGGGGGAGTGGAGTGGGGGTGTGGAGTGGGGGAGGGGAGTGATTCACTGGAGTGGGGGAGGGGAGTTGGAGACTGGAGTGGGCTGAGCGGAGTGGAGGAGGGGAGTGGGGTATGGGAGTTGGAGAGGGAAGTACGGGAGGAGTGTTGGGGAGGGGAGTTGGGGAGGGGATTGGGGTAGGTAAGCGGGGTAGGAGAGTGGGGGAGGGGAGCTAAGGCAGGGATAGGGGGAGCGGAGTGGTTGAGGGGAGTTGCGGAGAGGAGAGGGGGAGGTGAGTGGGGTAGAGGAATGGGGAGGGCAGTGGGGGGAGTCGGGGAATGTAGTTGGGGAGGGGACTTGGGGAGGGGCGTGGGGGATGGGGTGGGGGAGGGGAGTGGGGGAGGGGAGTTGGGGACTGGATTGAGGAGGGGAGTGGGGGAGGGGATTGCAGTAGGGGAATTGGGGAGGTGAGTGGGGGAGGGGAGTTCGGGACTGGAGTGGGGGAGGGGAGTGGGGGAGGGGAGTGAGGGAGGGGTGTTGGAGAGGTGAGCGGGGAGGGGAGTGAGGGAGGGGAGTTGAGGAGGGATGTGGTGTATGGGATTTGATGAGGGAAGTGGGGGAGGAGTGTTGAGGAGGGGAGTTGGGGAGGGTAATGGGGTAGGGGAGTGGGGCAGGGGAGTTGGGAGGGGAGTTGAGGCAGGGATTGGAGGAGCGGAGTGATTGTGGGGAGTTGCGGAGATGAGAGGGGGAGCGGAGTGGTGGACAGGAGAGGGGAAGTGCAGTTGGGGGGAGTATGGGAGCGGAGTTGGGGGCAAGTGTGGTTGGGGAGTTGGTGTAGGGAGTGGGGAAGGGGAGTGGGGTAGGGGAGTTGAGGAGAGGGGTGGGGGAGGGAAGCGGAGTAGGGGAGCAGAGTATGGGAGTGGAGTATGGGAGTTAGTGAGAGGAGTGGGGGAGGAGAGTTGGGAAGGGGAGTTGTGTAGGGATGTGATCACGGGGAGTGGGGTAGGGGAGTGGGGTAGGGGATATGTGGAGGGGTGTGCGGCAGGGGAATGGAGGGGGGAGGGTAGTGGGGAATGGGAGTGTGGTAGGGGAGGGCAGTGAGGAGGTGCAGGGATGCGGAGTGGTCGACGGGAGTGGGGGAGGGGTGGTGTAGGGGAGTGGGGGAAGGGGAGCGGGGTAGGGGAGTTGGGGAGGGGAATGGGGAGGGTCGTGGGGGAGGGGAGTTGGAGAGGGAAGTGTGGTCGGGGAGTTGGGGATGGGAGTTGTGGAGGGGAGCTGTGGAGGGGAGCTGTGGAGGGGAGCGGGGTAGGTGAGTGAGGGAGGGTAGTTGGGGAGGGGATTAGGGGAGGGTAGCTGTGGAGGGGAGTTGAGGAGGGGTGTGGGGGAGGGGAGCGGATTAGGGGAGCAGTGCAGGGGAGTGTGGTATGGGAGTTTGTGAGGGGAGTGGCGGAGGAGAGTTGGGAAGCGGAGTTGTGTAGGGGTGTGGTAACGGGGAGTGGGGTAGGGGAGTGGGGTAGGGGTTATGTGGAGGGGAGTGCGGTAGGTGAGTGGAGTGGGGGAGGGTAGTGGGGGATGGGAGCTTGGTAGGGGAGGGCAGTGAGGAGGTGCAGGGATGCGGAGTGGTGGACGGGAGTGGGGGAGGGGAGTGTGTGAGGGGGTGGGGTAGGGGAAGGGGAGCGGGGTAGGGGAGTTGTGGAGGGGAATGGGGAGGAGGGTTGGGGAGTGGGATGCGGGAGGGGGTGAGGGAGGGGAGTGGGGGAGGGGAGTTTGTGATGGGTGTGGGGGAGGGGAGTGGGGGAGGGGAGTGGGGGAGGGGTGTTGGGGAGGGGTGTTGGGTAGGGGAGTTGGGGAGGGAGTTGGGGAGGGGAGTGGGGTATGGGAGTTTGTGAGGGGAGTCAGGGTGGAGTGTTGGGGAGGGGAGTTAGGGAGTGGAGTGGGGGAGTGGAGTGTGGGTGTGGAGTGGGGGAGGGGAGTGGGGTTGGGGAGTGGGTGAAGGGTGGGGTAGGGGAGTAGGGGATGGGGAGCGGGGTAGGGGAGTTGGGGAGGGGAATCGGGAGGTGGATGGGGAGTGGTGTGCGGGATGGGAGTGAGGGAGGGTAGTGGGGGAGGGGAGTTGGGGAGGGGTGTTGGTGAGGGGAGTGGGTGGGGGAGTGGGGTAGGGGAGTTGGGGAGGGGTGTTGGGTAGGGGAGTTGGGGAGGGAGTTGGGGAGGGGAGTGGGGTATGGGAGTTTGTGAGGGGAGTCAGGGTGGAGTATTGGGGAGGGGAGTTAGGGAGTGGAGTGGGGGAGTGGAGTGTGGGTGTGGAGTGGGGGAGGGGAGTGGGGTTGGGGAGTGGGTGAGGGGTGGGGTAGGGGAGTAGGGGATGGGGAGCGGGGTAGGGGAGTTGGGGAGGGGAATCGGGAGGTGGATGGGGAGTGGTGTGCGGGATGGGAGTGAGGGAGGGTAGTGGGGGAGGGGAGATGGGGAGGGGAGTATGTGAGGGGAGTGGGTGGGGGAGTGGGGTAGGGGAGTTGGGGAGGTGAGTGGGAGAGGCGTGTTGCAGAATGGAGTTGGGGAGGGGAGTTGGGGAGGGGACTTGGGGAGGGGCGTGGGGGATGGGGTGGGGGAGGGGAGTGGGGGAGGGGAGTTGGGGACTGGATTGAGGAGGGGAGTGGGGGAGGGGATTGCAGTAGGAGTGTTGGGGAGGTGAGAGGGGGAGGGGAGTTGGGGACTGGAGTGGGGGAGGGGAGTGGGGTAGGGGAGTGAGGGAGGGGTGTTGGAGAGGTGAGCGGGGGAGGGGAGTGAGGGAGGGGAGTTGAGGAGGGATGTGGTGTATGGGATTTGGTGAGGGAAGTGGGGGAGGAGTGTTGAGGAGGGGAGTTGGGGAGGGTAATTGGGTAGGGGTTGGGGCAGGGGAGTGGGGGAGGGGAGTTGAGGCAGGGATTGGAGGAGCGGAGTGGTTGTGGGGAGTTGCGAGGATGAGAGGGGGAGGGGAGTGGTGGACAGGAGAGGGGGAGTGCAGTTGTGGGGAGTATGGGAGCGGAGTTGGGGGGAAGAGTGGTTGGGGAGTTGGGGTGGGGAGCTGGCGAGAGGAGTGGGGAAGGGGAGTGGGGTAGGGGAGTTGAGGAGAGGTGTGGTGGAGGGAAGCGGAGTAGGGGAGCAGGGTAGGGGAGTGGGGTATGGGAGTTAGTGAGAGGAGTGAGGGAGGAGAGTTGGGAAGGGGAGTTGTGTAGGGGTGTGGTAACGGGGAGTGGGGTAGGGGAGTGGGGTAGGGGATATGTGGAGGGGTGTGCGGCAGGGGAATGGAGGGGGGAGGGTAGTGGGGGATGGGAGTGTGGTAGGGGAGGGCAGTGAGGAGGTGCAGGGATGCGGAGTTGTCGATGGGAGTGGGGGAGGGGTGGTGCAGGGGAGTGGGGGAAGGGGAGCGGGGTAGGGGAGTTGGGGAGGGGAATGGGGAGGGTAGTGCGGGAGGGGAGTTGGGGAGGGAAGGGTGGTCGGGGAGTTGGGGAGGGGAGTTGTGGATGGGAGCTGTGGAGGGGAGCTGTGGAGGGGAGCGGGGTAGGTGAGTGAGGGAGGGGAGTTGGGGCGGGGATTAGGGGAGGGGAGCTGTGGAGGGGAGTTGAGGAGGGGTGTGGGGGAGGGGAGTGTGTGAGGGGATTGGGTAGGGGAAGGGGAGCGGGGTAGGCGAGTTGCGGAGGGGAATGGGGAGGAGCGTTGGGGAGTGGGATGCGGGAGGGGGGTGAGGGAGGGTAGTGGGGGAGGGGAGTGGGGGAGGGGAGTTGGTGATGGGAGTGGGGGTGGGGAGTTGGGGAGGGGAATCGGGAGGGGTTGGGGAGTGGAGTGCGGGAGGGGAGTGAGGGAGGGTAGTGGGGTAGGGGAGTTGGGGAGGGGAGTGGGGGAGGTGTGTTGCAGAATGGAGTTGGGGAGGGGAGTTGGGGATGGGGAGTTGTGGAGGGGAGTGAGGTATGGGAGTATGTGAGGGGAGTGGGGGAGGAGAGTTGGGGAGGGGAGTTTGGGGAGTGGAGTGGGGGAGTGGAGTGGGGGAGTGGAGTGGGGGAGTGGCATGGGGGAGGGGAGTGAGGGAGGGGAGTTGAGGAGGGAGTGGTGGAGAGGAGTGGGGAAGGGGAGTGGGGGAGGGGAGTGGAGTAGGGGAGTGGGGTATGGGATTTTGTGAGGGAAGTGGGGGAGGTGTGTTGAGGAGGGGAGTTGGCGATGGTAATGGGGTAGGGGAGTGGTGCAGGGGAGTGGGGGAGGGGAGTTGAGGCAGGGATTGGAGGAGCGGAGTGGTTGTGGGGAGTGGAGTAGGGGCGTCGGGTATGGGATTTGGTGAGGGAAGTGGGGGAGGAGTTTTGGGGAGGGGATTTGGATGAGGGGGGTGGTTTAGGGGAGTGGGGTAGGAGAGTGGGGGAGGGGATTTGAGGCAGCGATTGGGGGAGCAGAGTGGTTGTGGGGAGTAGCGGAGATGAGATGGGGATGGGAGTGGTGGTCAGGAGAGGGGGAGTGCAGTTGGGGGGAGTATGGGAGCGGAGTTGGGGGTAAGAGTGGTTGGGGATTTGGGGTGGGGAACCGGTTTAGGGGAGTGGGGAAGGGGAGTGGGGTAGGGGAGTTGAGGAGAGGTGTGGGGGAGGGAAGCGGAGTAGGGGAGCAGGGTAGGGGAGTGGGGTATGGGAGTTAGTGAGAGGAGTGGGGGAGGAGAATTGGGAAGGGGAGTTGTGTAGGGGTGTGGTAACGGGGAGTGGGGTAGGGGAGTGGGGTAGGGGATATGGGGAGGGGTGTGCGGCAGGGGAATGGAGGGGGGAGGGTAGTGGGGGATGGGAGTGTGGTAGGGGAGGGCGGTGAGGAGGTGCAGGGATGCGGAGTGGTCGACGGGAGTGGGGGAGGGGTGGTGTAGGGGAGTGGGGGAAGGGGAGCGGGGTAGGGGAGTTGGGGAGGGGAATGGGAGGGGAGTGCAGGAGGGGAGGTGAGGAGGGGTGTGTGAGGGGAGTGAGGGAGGAGAGTTGGGGAGGGGAGTTAGGGAGGGGAGTGGGGGAGTGGAGTTGGGGACTGGAGTGGGAGAGGGGAGTGGAGTAGGGGCGTCGGGTATGGGAGTTGGTGAGGGAAGTGGGTGAGGAGTTTTGGGGAGGGGAGTTGGATGAGGGGAGTGCTGTAGGGGAGTGGGGTAGGAGAGTGGGGGAGGGGAGTTGAGGCAGCGATTGGGGGAGCAGAGTGTTGTGGGGAGTTGCGGAGAGGAGAGGGGGAGCGGAGTGGTGTAGAGGAATGGGGGAGGGGTGTTGGGGACTGGAGTGGGGAGGAGGGTGTGGGAGGGGATTGCGGTAGGGGAGTTGGGGAGGTGAGTGGGGGAGGGGAGTTGGGGACTGGAGTGGGGGAAGTGATTGGGGCAGGGGAGTGAGGGAGATGTGTTGGGCATGTGAGCGGGGGAGGGGAGTGAGGGAGGGGTGTTGAGGAGGGTGTGGGGGAGGGGAGTGTGGGAGGGGAGTGGGGGAGGGGAGTGGGGGAGGGGAGTGGGGTAGGGGGGCGTTGGGGAGGGGAATGGGGAGGGGTGTTGGGGAGTGGGGTGCGGGAGGGGAGTTGGGGAGGGGAGTTGGGGAGGGGAGTGGGGTATGGGAGTTTGTGAGGGGAGTGAGGGAGGAGAGTTGGGGAGGGGAGGTAGGGAGGGGAGCGGGGTAGGTGAGTGAGGGAGGGGAGTTGGTGAGGGTAGTAGGGGAGGGGAGTGCAGGAAGGGAGTTGAGGAGGGGTGTGGGGGAGGGGAGCGGAGTAGGGGAGCAGAGTTAAGGGAGGGGGTATGGCAGTTAGTGTGGGGAGTGTGGGAGGAGAGTTGGGAAGGGGAGTTGTGTAGGGGTGTGGTAACGGGGAGTGGGGTAGGGGAGTGGGGTATGGGATATGTGGAGTGGAGTGCGGTAGGGGTGTGGAGTGGGGGAGTGTAGTGGGGGATGGGAGTGTAGTGGGGGAGTGCAGTGAGGAGGTGCAGGGTAGCGGAGTGGTGGACGGGAGTGGGGGAGGGGAGTTGAGGAGAGGTGTGGGGGAGGGAAGCGGAGTAGGGGAGCAGAGTAGGGGAGTGGGGTATGGGAGTTAGTGAGAGGAGTGGGGGAGGAGAGTTGGGAAGGGGAGTTGTGGAGGGGAGCTGTGGAGGGGAGCTGTGGAGGGGAGCGGGGTAGGTGAGAGAGGGAGGGGAGTTGGGGAGGGGAGCAGGGGAGGGGAGTGCAGGAGGGGAGTTGAGGAGGGGTGTGGGGGAGGGGAGCGGATTAGGGGAGCAGTGTAGGTGAGTGTGGTATGGGAGTTTGTGAGGGGAGTGGCGGAGGAGAGTTGGGAAGCGGAGTTGTGTAGGGGTGTGGTAACGGGGAGTGCGGAAGGCGAGTGGGGTGGGGGAGGGTAGTGGGGGATGGGAGCGTGGTAGGGGAGGGCAGTGAGGAGGTGCAGGGATGCGGAGTGGTGGACGGGAGTGGGGGAGGGGAGTGTGTGAGGGGGTGGGGTAGGGGAGTAGGGGAAGGGGAGCGGGGTCGGGGAGTTGCGGAGGGGAATGGGGAGGGGGGTTGTGGAGTGGGATGCTGCAGTGGGGTGAGGGAGGGTAGTGGGGGAGGGGAGTTGGGGAGGGGAGTTGGTGATGGGATGTGGGGGAGGGGTGTTGGGGAGGGGAGTTGGGTAGGGGAGTGGGGTATGGGAGTTTGTGAGGGGAGTCAGGGTGGAGAGTTGGGGAGGGGAGTTAGGGAGGGGTGTTGAGGAGGGTGTGGGGGAGTGGAGTGGGGGAGTGGAGTGGGGGAGGGTAGTGGGGGTGGGGAGTGGGTGAGGGGGTGGGGTAGGGGAGTAGGGGAGGGAAGTTGGGGAGGGGAGTTGGGGAGTGGAGTGCGGGAGGGGAGTGAGGGAAGGTAGTGGGGGAGGGGAGTTGGGGAGGGGAGTGGGGGAGGCGTGTTGCAGAATGGAGTTGGGGAGGGGAGTTGGGGATGGGGAGTTGTGGAGGAGAGTGAGGTATGGGAGTTTGTGAGGGGGGTGGGGGAGGAGAGTTGGGGAGGGGAGTGGGGGAGTGGAGTGGGGGAGTGGAGTGGGGGAGGGGAGTGGGGGAGGGGAGTGATTCACTGGAGTGGGGGAGGGGAGTTGGGGACTGGAGTGGGCTGAGCGGAGTGGAGGAGGGAAGTGGGGTATGGGAGTTGGAGAGGGAAGTAGGGGAGGAGTGTTGGGGAGGGGAGTTGGGGAGGGGATTGGGGTAGGTAAGTGGGGTAGGAGAGTGGGGGAGGGGAGCTAAGGCAGGGATTGGGGGAGCGGAGTGTTTGAGGGGAGTTGCGGAGAGGAGAGGGGGAGGTGAGTGGGGTAGAGGAATGGGGAGGGCAGTGGGGGGGAGTCGGGAAATGTAGTTGGGGAGGGGACTTGGGGAGGGGCGTGCGGGATGGGGTTAGGGAGGGGAGTGGGTGAGGGGAGTGGAGTGGGGGAGTGTGGTATGGGACTTGGTGAGGGAAGTGGGGGAAGAGTGTTGGGGAGTGGGAGATGGGGAGGGTAGTGGGGTAGGGGAGTGGGGTCGGGGAGTGGGGGAGCGGAGTGGGGGAGGGGAGGTGAGGCAGGGATTGGAGGAGCGGAGTGGTTGTGGGGAGTTGCGGAGAGGAGAGGGGGAGGGGAGTGGGGTACAGGAGTGGGGGTGGGCCGTGGGGGTGAGGGCGGTAGAGGAGCTCGGGAGTGGAGTTGGGGAGGGGAGTGGTCTAGGGGAGTGAGGGAAAGGAGTTTGGGAGGGGAGTTGGGGAGGCGAGTTGGGGAGGGGAGTTCGGTTGGGGTGTTGGGGAGGGAGGTTGGGGATGGGAGTGGGGTAGGGGAGTGAGGGAGAGGAGTTGGGAAGGGGAGTTGTGGATGGGAATTGCGGAGGGGAGTTGGGGAATGGTGTGGGGTATGGGAGTGGGTGAGGTGCGTTGGGGAGGGGAGTGGGGTCGGGGAGTGGGGTAGGGGTGTGAGGGAGGGGAGTAGAGGAGGGGTGTGTGGGAGTGGAGTGGGGAAGGGAGTCCGGTAGGGGAGTTGGGGAGGGGACCTGGGGAGGGGAGTGGGGGAGGGGAGTGAGGGAGGGGAGTTGTAGAGGATTGTGGGGTAGGGGAGTGGGTGAGGGGAGTGGGGGAGGGGAGTGGGGGAGGGGAGTCGGGTATGGGAGTTTGTGCGGGGAGTGGGGGAGGAGCGTTGGGGAGGGGATTTGAGGCAGGGAGTGGCGGAGAGGAGTGGGGGAGGGGAGTTGCGGAGAGGAGAGGAAGAGGGAAGTGGGGTAGAGGAGTGGGGGAGGGGAGTTGAGTGCGTGAGTGGGGTAGGGGAGTAGGGGAGGGTAGTGGGGGACGGGTGTGTTGTTGGGGAGGGCAGTGAGGAGGTGCAGGGAAGCAAAGTGGTGGACGGGAGTGGGAGAGGGGTGTGGGGAGGGGTGGGATAGGGGAGTGGGGTAGGGGAGTGGGGGAGGGGAGTGAGGGAGGGGAATGGGGTAGGGGAGTGAGGGAGGGGAGTGAGGGAGTGGAATGTGGTAGGGGAATGGTGTAGGGGAGTGGGGTAGGGGAGTTACAGAGAGGAGGTGGAGAGGAGTGTGTTGGGGAGTGGGGGAGGGGAGTTTTGGAGGGGAGTTGGGGAGGGGAGTTGGGGAGGGTAGTGGGGTAGGGGAGTGGGGTAGGGGAGTGGGGGAGGGCAGTGGGGGAGGGGAGTTGAGGCAGGGATTGGAGGAGCGGAATGGTTGTGGGGAGTTGCGGAGAAGAGAGGGGAGGGGAGTGGGGTACAGGAGTGGGGAAGGGTAGTGGGGGGGAATGTGGGAGCGGAGTTGGGGAGGGGACTTGGAGAGGGGCGTGGGGTATGGGAGTGGGGATGGGGAGTGGGGTAGAGGAGTGGGGTAGGGAAGTGGGGTAGTCGGGGAACGTAGTTGTGGAGGGGACCTGGGGAGGGGCGTGGGGGATGGGGGTGAGGGAGGGGAGTGGGGGAGGGTAGTTGGGGACTGGAGTGGGGAGGGGTGTGGGGGAGTGGATTGCGGTAGGGGAGTTGGTGTGGTGAGTGGGGTTGGGGAGTTGGGGACAGGAGTGGGGGAGGGGAGTGTGGTAGGGGAGTGAGGGAGGGGTGTTGGGGAGGTGAGCGGGGGATGGGAGTCAGGGAGGGGAGTTGAGGAGGGGTGTGGGTGAGGGGAGTGGGGGCGGGGAGTGGGGGAGGGGAGTGGGTGAGGGGAGTGGAGTATGTGAGTGAGGTATGGGAGTTGGTGAGGGAAGTGGGGGAGGAGTGTTGGGAGGGGAGTTGGGGAGGGTAGTGAGGAGGTGCAGGGAAGCAAAGTGGTGGACGGGAGTGCGGGAGTAAAGTGGGGAGGGGGTGGGGTAGGGGACTGGGGTCGGGGAGTGGAGGAGGGGAGTGAGGGAGGGTAGTGGTGTAGACGAGTGGGGTAGGGGAGTGCGGGAGGGGAGTGAGGGAGGGGAGTGGGGAGGGGGTTGGGGAGGGGAGTTGGGGAGGGGAGTGGGGGAGGGTAGTGGTGGAGGATATTTGGAGTGGGGAGTGGGGTAAGGGAGTGGGGATTGGTTGTGATGTAGGGGAGTGGGGGAGGGGATCGAGGTAGGGGAGGGGGCAGGGGTGTTGGGGAGGGGAGTTGTTAGAGGTGAGTGGGGGAGGGGAGTGGGGGAGTGGATTGGGGGAGGGGAGTTGGGGAGTGGAGTGCGGTAGGGGTGTTGGGACGTGGAGTTGGGGAGTGCAGTGGGGGAGGGGAGTTGGGGAGGGGAGTTAGGAAGGGGACTTTGGGCGGGGAGTTGAGGAGGGGAGTGGTGTAGGGAAGTGAGGGAGGGGAGTTGGGGAGGGGAGTTGTGGATGGGAGTTACGGAGGGGAGTTGGGGAGTGGTATGGGGTATGGGAGATTGTGAGGGGAGTGTGTGAGGAGAGTTGGGGAGGGGAGTTGGGTAGGGAAGTGGGGTAGGGGAGTGGGGTGGGGGAGTGAGGGAGGGGAGCTGAGGAGGGGTGTGGGGGAGGGGAGTTAGGGACTGCAGTGGGGTAGGGGAGTGTGGGAGTGGAGTGACAATGGGAGTCCGGTAGGAGTGTTGGGGAGGGGAGCTGGGGAGTTGAGTGGGGTAGGGGAGTGAGGGAGGGGAGTTGGGGAGGATTGTGGGGTAGGGGAGTGGGGGAGGGGTGTCGGGAATGGGAGTTGGAGCGGGGAGTGGGGGAGGAGCGTTGGGGAGGGGATTTCAGGCAGGGAGTGGTGGAGAGGAGTGGGGGAGGGGAGTTGCGGATAGGAGATGGGAGGGAAGTGGGGTAGAGGAGTAGGGGAGGGGAGTTGAGAGTGAGTGGGGTAGGGGAGTGGGGGAGGGTAGTGGGGGACGTGAGTGTTGTATGGGAGGGCAGTGAGGAGGTGCAGGGAAGCAAAGTGGTGAAAGGGAGTGGGGGAGGGGTGTGGGGAGGGTGTGGGGTAGGGGAGTGATGTAGGGGAGTGTGGGAGGGGAGTGAGAGAGGGTAGTGGGGTAGGGGAGTGGGGCAGGTGAGTGGGGTATGGGAGTGGGGTAGCGGAGTGAGGAGGGGAGTGAGGGAGGGGGGTGAGGGAGGGGAATGGGGTAGGGGAGTGGGGGAGGGGAGTTGGGGAGGGGGTGGGGGAGGGGAGTGGGGTAGGGGAGCGGGGTAGCGGTTTGGGGAGGGGAGTGAGGGAGGGGGGTGAGTGAGGGTAATGGGGTAGGGGAGTGGGGGAGGGGAGTTACAGAGAGGAGGGGGAGAGGAGTGGGTTGGGGAGTGGGGGAGGGGAGTTGGGGATGGGAGTTGGGGAGGGTAGTAGTGGAGGGGATTGGGGGTGGGGAGTGGGGTAGTGGAGTGGGGATTGGTTATGATGCAGGGGAGTGGGGTGGGGGTGTTGGGGAGGGGAGTGGGGGAGGGGAGTTTGCAGAGGGGAGTTTGGGAGGGGAGTTGGGGAGGGGAGTTGGGGCAGGGAGTGTGGTATGGGGGTTTGTGAGGGGAGTAAGGGAGGAGCGTTGGGGAGGGGAGATATGGAGGGGAGTGGGGGAGTGGAGTAGTGGAGGGGAGTGGGGGAGGGGAGTTGGGGACTGGGGTGGAGAGGGGAGTGGGGGAGGGGAGTGGGGGAGGGGAGTGAGGGAGGGGAGTGGGGGAGGGGAGTTGGGGACTGGAGTGGGGGAGTGGAGTGGAGTAGGGGAGTGGAGTAGGGGAGTGGGGTATGGGAGTTGGTGAGGGAAGTGGGGATTGGTGGTGATGCAGGGGAATGGTGGAGAGGAGTGGGGGAGGAGAGCGAGGTAGGGGAGGGGGTGAGGTGAGCGAGGTAGGGGAGGGGGACAGGGGAGTGTGGGAGGGGATATGGGGAGGGGAGTTGGGGAGGGGAGTTGGGGGGTGGAGTGCGGTAGGGCAGTTGTGGAGGGGAGTTTCGGAGGGGAGTGGGGTAGGGGAGTGAGGGAGGGGAGTTGGGGAAGGGAGTGGGGGAGGGGAGTGGGGGAGGGGAGATGAGGCTGGGATTGGGGGAGCGGAGTGATTGCGGGGTGTTGCGGTGGGGAGAGGGGGAGGGGAGTGGGGTAGAGGAATGGGGGAGGGCAGTGTGGGGGAGTCGGGGCGCGTAGTTGTTGAGGGAACTTGGGGAGTGGCGTGGGGGATGGGGTGGGGGAGGGGAGTGGTGGAGGGGCGTTGCGGACTGGAGTGGGGAGGGGAGTGGGGGAGTGGATTGCGGTAGGGGTGTTGAGGAGGTGAGTGGGGGAGGGGAGTTGGGGATAGGAGTGGGTGTGCAGAGTGGGGTATGGGTGTGGGGTAGGGTAGTGGGGAAGGGGAGATGGGGAGGCGAAGGAGGGAGGGGAGTGGGGTAGGGGAGTGGCAAAGGTCTGTGCGGTTGGGGAGAGGGGAGTGGAGTGGGGGAGGGGCGAGGGGGGAGTGGGTAGGGGAGTTTGGGAGGGGAGTGGGGTGAGGAGTAGGGTGAGGTGTGGAGCAGGGGAGTTGGGTATGGGAGTTGGTGAGGGGAGTGGGGGATGAGAGTTGGGGAAGAGGAGTGGGGAGGGGAGTGGGGGCGGGGAGTGAGGGAGGGGAGTGAGGGAGGGGAGTTGGTGAGGATTGTGGGGGAGGGGAGTGGGGGAGGGGAGTTGGGGATGGGAGTGCGGTATGGAGTGGGGGAGGGGAAAGAGGGAGGGGAGTGGGGGACAGGGAGTGGGGTAGGGGAGTGGATAGGTCCGTGGGGGTGGGGAGAGGGGAGTGGAGTGGGGGAGGGGAGTGGGGAGGGGAGTTGCTGGGGGAGCTTGGGAGGGGTGTGGGATGGGGAGTGGTGTGCGGAGTGGAGCAGGGGAGTTGGGTATGGGAGTTTTTGAGGGGAGTGGGGGCGGAGATTTGGGGAGGGGAGTTGGGAGAGGAGTGGGGGAGGGGAGAGCGGTAGGGGAGTTGGGGCGGGGAGTGAGGGAGGGGAGTTGAGAAGGGGTGTGTGGGAGGGGAGTGGGGTGGTAAGTGGATCAGGTGAGTTGGGTATGGGAGCTGATGAGGGGAGTGGGGGAGGGGAGTGAGGGAGGGGAGTTGCGGAGGGGAGTGGGGAGGGGAGTGGGGGAGGGGAGTGGGGAGAGGAATGGTTGCGGAGAGTTGCGGAGAGGAGAGGGGGAGGAGAGTGAGTGAGAGGAGTGGTGGAGTTTCGTGGCGTGTGGGAGTGATATTGGGGAGTGGGGGAGGAGAGAGAGGGAGGGGAGTGGGGGACAGGGTTTGGGGTAGGGGAGTGGCGTAGTTCCGTGGGGGCGGGGAGAGGGGAGTGGAGTGGGGGAGGAGTGCGATGTAGGGGAGGGGGGCAAGGGAGTGGTGGAGGGGAGTTGGTTGAGTGGAGAGGGGAGTGGAAGCGGGGAGTTGGGGAGGAGAGTGGGGGAGGAGAGGTGGGGAGGAGAGTTGCAGTGGGGAGTTGGGGAGGGGAGTTGGGGAGGGGAGTTGGGGAGGGGAGTGGGGTAGGGGAGTGGGGTAGGGGAGTGGGGTAGGGAGTGGGGTAGGGGCGTGCGGTATGGCAGTTGGTGAGGGGAGTGGGGGAGGAGAGGTGGGGAGGAGAGTTGGGGTGGGGAGTTGGGGAGGGGTGTTGGGGAGGGGAGTTGGGGAGGGGAGTGGGGTAGTGGAGTGGGGTAGGGGTTGAGGCGGAGAGTGGGGGTTAGGAGTGGAGGAGGAATGTTGCGGAGAGGAGATGTGGCTGGGAGAGGGGAGTGGTGTGGGGGAGGGGAGTAGGGGAGGGGTGTGGGGGAGGGGTTTGGTAGGGGAGCTTGGGAGGGGAGTGGGGTAGGGGAGTGGGGGAGGGTAATGGGGGAGTGGAGTGGTGTAGGGGAGAGCAGTAGGGTAAGGCTGTAAGGAGATGGAGGGAAGGGGAGTTGGGGAGGGGATTTGGAGTCGGCAATGGGGTAGGGGAGCAGGGGAGGGGAGTTGGATAGGGAGTGGGGGAGGGGATTTGGGAAGGTGTGTGGGGGAGGGGTGTTTGTGCGGGGAGTAGGGGAGTGGAGTGGGGTAGGGTCGTGTGGGAGGGGAGTTGTGGAAGGTAGTGGGATAGGGGAGTGGGGTAGGGGAGAGCAGTGAGGAGGTGGAGGAAAGGGGAGAGGGGGAGGGGAATGGTGGAGGGGTGGGCAGTGAGGATTTGGAGGGAAGGGTAGTGGGGAGGAAAATAGGGGAGGGGAGTTGGGGAGGGGTGTATGTTTGATGAGTGGGGTAGGGGAGTGGGGGAAGGGAGTGAGGTAGGGGAATGGGGGAGGGGTGTGGGGTATGGGAGAAGGGAAGGGCAGTGCGTGAGGTGAGCGTGGGAGGGGAGTGGGGTAGGGGAGTTGGGGTAGCGAAGGGCAGTGTGAAGGTGGAGGGAAGGGGCGTGGGGTGAGGAGTGGGGGAGGGAAGTGGGGTAGGGGAGTTGGGTAGGGGAAGGCAGTGAGGAGGATAAGGAAGGGGAGTAGCGGAGGGGAGTGGGGGAGGGTAGTGGGGTAGGGGAGTGGCATAGGGGATGGCAGTGAGGAGGTGGAGTGAAGGGGAGTTGCTTGGGGAGTAGGAGAGGGCAGTGGCATAGGGGAGTTCGGAAGGGGAGGGCAGTGAGGAGGAGAAGGAATGGGAGCAGGGGAGGGGAGTGAAGTAGGGGTGTGGGGCACGGGAGTGGGGGAGGGAAGTGAGTTAGGGGAGTGGGGTAGGGGAGCGGGAAAGTGGAGTGAGATAGGGGCGTGGTGTAGGGGAGCGCAGTGAGGAGGTGGAGGGAAGGAGAGTGGGGGAGGGTAGTAGGATAGGTGAGTTGGGGAGCGGAGTGGGGTAGGGGAGTGGGGTAGGAGAATGGGGGAGGTGTCTGGGGTAGGTGCGTTGGGTAGTGGAGGGCAGTGAGGAGATGGAGGGAAGGGGAGTAGGGGACGGGAGCAGGATAGGAGAGTTGGGGAGTGGAGTGGCAGAGGGGAGTGGGGGAGGGGAATGAGGGAGGGGAGATGTGGAGGGGTGTGGGGGAGGGGAATGAGGGAGGGGAGATGTGGAGGGGAGTGGGGGAGGAGAGAGGGGTAGGGGAGAGGGGTAGGGGAGAGGGGAAGGGGAGAGCTTGAGGGGAGTTGAGGAGGGGAGTGTGGCAGAGGAGTGGGGTAGGGGTGTTGCGGAGAGGGGAGGGGTGGGGAGTGAGGTAGGGCAGTGGTGGAGGGGAGTGGGGGAGGGGAGTGGGGTAGGGGAGGGCAGTGAGGAGGTGGGGTGAAGGGGAGTTGCATGGGGAGTGGGGGAGGGCACTGGCATAGGGGAGTTTGATAGGGGAGTGGGGAGGCAATGAGGAGGATAAGGAAGGGGAGTAGGTGAGGGGAGTTGGGAAGGGGAGTCTGGTAGGGGAGTGGGGTAGAGGAGTGTGGTAGGGGAGTGTGGTAAGGGAGTTATGGAGGCGAGTGGGGGAGTGGAGTGGGGTAGGAGAGGTGGGTAGGGGAGTAGGGAATGGGAGTGGGTTAGGGGAGTGGGGTCGGGGAGTGGGTTAGGGGAGTGGGGGAGGTGATTGGGGAGGGGAGGGGTGTACTGAGAGTGGGGTATTGGAGTTGTTGAGGGCAATGGGGGAGGGGAGTGAGGCAGGGGAGTTGGGGAGGAGAGTGGGGAGGGGAGTCTGGTAGGGGAGTGGGGTAGGGGAGTGTGGTAGGGGAGTGGGGTAGGGGAGTTATGGTAGCGAGTGGGGTAGTGGAGTCGGGTAGGAGAGGTGGGTAGGGGAGTAGGGAATGGGAGTGGGTTAGGGGATTGGGGCCGGGGAGTGGGTTAGGGGAGTGGGGGATGTGTTTGGGGAGGGGAGGGGAATACTGAGAGTGGGGTATTGGAGTTGTTGAGGGAATGGGGGAGGGGAGTGAGGCAGGGGAGTTGGGGTTGGGAGTGGTGTAGTGGTGTAGAGGAGTTGGGTAGGGGAAGGCAGTGAGGAGGATAAGGAAGGGGAGTGGCGTAGGGGAGTGGGGGTAGTGAGTGGGGTAGGGGAGTGGGGGAGGGGAGTGAGGGAGGGGAGTGAGGGAGGGGAGTGGGGTAGAGGAGTGGGGTAGGGGAGTGGGGGAGGGGAGTGAGGGAGGAGAGTGAGGGAGGGGAGTGGGGTAGGGGAGTTACTGAGAGGAGGGGGAGGGGAGTGAGTTGGGGAGTGGGGGAGGGGAGTTGGGGAGGGGAGTTGGGGAGGGTAGTAGTGGAGGGGATTGGGCGTGGGAAGTGGGGTAGGGGAGTGGGGGAGGGGAGTGGGTTGGGGAGGGGAGTCGGGAAGGGGAGTGAGGGACGGGGGTTTGGGAGGATTGTGGGGTAGGGGAGTGGGGGAGGGGAGTGGGAGAGGATTGTGGGGTAGGGTAGTGGGGGAGGTTAGAGGGGGAGGTTAGAGGGGGAGGGGAGTGGGGGAGGAGAGTTGGGGGTGGGAGTGGGGGACGGGTGTGAGGGAGGGGAGTTGAGAAGGGGTGTGGGGGAGGGGAGTGGGGTGGTAAGTGGAGCAGGGGTGTTGGGTATGGGAGTTGTTGAGGGGAGTGGGGGAGGAGATTTGGGGAGGTGAGTTGGGAGAAGAGTGGGGGAGGGGAGTGCGGTAGGGGAGTTGGAGTGGGCATTGAGGGAGGGGAGTTGAGAAGGGGTGTGTGGGTGGGGAGTGGGGTGGTAAGTGGATCAGGAGAGTTGCGTATGGGAGCTGGGGAGGGGAGTGGGGGACGAGAGTTGGTGGTGGAGTGGGGCGGTGGTGGTGGTGGAGTGGGGCGGTGGTGGTGGTGGAGTGGGGCGGTGGTAGTGGTGGAGTGGGGTGGTGGTGGTGGAGTGGGGCGATGGTGGTGGTGTGGGGCGGTGGTGTTGGTGGAGTGGGGCGGTGGTGGAGTGGAGTGGGGTGGTGGTGGTAGTGGAGTGGGGTGGTAAGTGGATCAGGGGAGTTGCGTATGGGAGCTGGGGAGGGGAGTGGGGGACGAGAGTTGGGGGTGGGAGTGGGAAGGGGAGTTGGGGAGGGGAGTGGGGGAGGGGAGTGGGGGAAGGGAGTGAGGGAGGGGAGTTGGGAGAGGAGTAGTTGCGGGGAGTTGCGGAGAGGAGAGGGGAGGGGAGTGGATGAGAGGAGTGGGGGAGTGTAGTGGGGTCGTGGGAGTGGGGTATGGGTGTGGGGTAGGGTAGTGGGGAAGGGGAGAGGGGGAGGCGAAGGAGGGAGGGGAGTGGGGTAGGGTAATGTGTAGGGGAGTTTGGGAGGGGAGTGCTGTGGGGAGTGGGGTGGGGTGTGGAGCAGGGAGTTGGATATGGGAGTTGGTGAGGGGAGTGGGGGATGAGAGTTGGGGGAGGAGTGGGGGAGGGGTGTGGGGGAGGGGAGTGGGCTGGGGAGTTGGGGATGGGAGTGGGGGTATTTGTGTGAGGTAGGTGTGTGGGGTAGGGGAGTGGAGTAGGGGAGTTGGGTTTGGAGTGGGGGAGGGAAAAGAGTGAGGGGAATGGGGGACAGGGAGTGGGGTAGGGGAGTGGATAGGTCCGTGTGGGTGGGGAGAGGGGAGTGGAGTGGGGGAGGGGAGTGGGGAGGGGAGAGGCTAGGGGAGCTTGGGAGGGGTGTGGGGTGGGGTGTGGAGCAGGGGAGTTGGGTCTGGGAGTTTGTGAGGGGAGTGGGGGAGGAGATTTGGGGAGGGGAGTTGGGAGAGGAGTGGGGGAGGGGATTGCGGTAGGGGAGTTGGGGAGGGCATTGAGGGAGGGGAGTTGAGAAGGGGTGTGTGGGAGGGGTGTGGGGTGGTAAGTGGATCAGGGGAGTTGGGTATGGGAGCTGGGGAGGGGAGTGGGGGACGAGAGTTGGGGGTGGGAGTGGGAAGGGGAGTTGCGGCGGGGAGTGGGGGAGGGGAGTGGGGTAGAGGTGTGGGGAGAGGAGTGACTGCGGGGAGTTGCGGAGAGGAGAGGGGAGGGGAGTGGGTGAGAGGAGTGTGGGTGTGTCGTGGGGTGTGGGAGTGAGGTTGGGGAGTGGGGGAGGAGAGAGTGGGAGGGGAGTGGGGGACAGGGTGTGGGGTAGGGGAGTGGCGTAATTCCGTGGGGGTGTGGAGAGGGGAGTGGAGTGGGGGAGGAGTGCGATGTAGGGGAGGGGGGCATGGGAGTGTTGGAGGGGAGTTGGTTGAGTGGAGTGGGAGAGGGGTGTGGGGGCGGGGAGTTGGGGAGGAGAGTGGGGTAGGGTAGTGCTGTATGGGAGTTGGTGAGGAGAGTGGGGGAGGAGAGGTGGGGAGGAGAGGTGGGGAGGGGAGTTGGGGCGGGGAGTTGGGGAGGGGAGTTGGGGAGGGGAGTTGGGGAGGGGAGTGGGGTAGGGGAGTGGGGTAGGGGAGTGGTGTAGGGGAGTGTGGAGGGGAGTTGAGGCGGGGAGTGGGGGAGAGGAGTGGAGGAAGGATGTTGCGGAGACGAGATGTGGCTGGGAGAGGGGAGTGGTGTGGGGGAGGGGAGTGGGGGAGGGGTTTTGTAGGGGAGTTTGGGAGGGGAGTGGGGTAGGGGTGTGGGGGAGGGTAGTGGGGGAGCGGAGTGGTGTCGGGGAGAGGGGTAGGGGAAGGCTGTAAGGAGATGGAGGGAAGGGGAGTTGGGGAGGGGATTTGGAGTGGGCAGTGGGGTAGGGGAGCAGTGGAGGGGAGTGGGATAGGGAGTGGGGGAGAGGAGTTGGGAAGGGGTGTGCAGAGGGGTGTGGGGACGGGGAGTAGGGGAGTGGAGTGGGGTAGGGTCGTGTGGGAGGGGTGTGCTGGAAGGGAGTGGAGTAGGGGAGTGGGGTAGGGGAGAGCAGTGAGGAGGTGGAGCAAAGGGGAGAGTGGAGGGGAGTGGTGGAGGGGAGGGCAGTGAGGATTTGGAGGGAAGGGTAGTGGGGGAGGAAAATAGGGGAGGGGAGTTGGGGAGGGGAGTGTCTTTGATGAGTGGGGTAGGGGAGTGGGGGAGGGGAGTGAGGTAGGGGAATGGGGGAGGGGAGTGGGGTAGGGGAGTGGT
Source organism: Heterodontus francisci (assembly GCF_036365525.1). Taxonomy (NCBI): domain Eukaryota; kingdom Metazoa; phylum Chordata; class Chondrichthyes; order Heterodontiformes; family Heterodontidae; genus Heterodontus; species Heterodontus francisci. Next base: position 1,963,164 of record NW_027141584.1, read on the forward strand.
ATAGTGGAGTGGGGTAGCGAAGGGCAGTGAGAAGGTGGAGGGAAGGGGCGTGGGGTGAGGAGTGGGGGAGGGAAGTGGGGTAGGGGAGTTGGGTAGGGGAAGGCAGTGAGGAGGATAAGGAAGGGGAGTAGGGGAGGGGAGTGGGGGAGGGTAGTGGGGGTGGTAACTCGGGGAGTGGAGTGAGGTAGGGCAGTGGGGGATGCGAGTGGGGTCGGGAGTGAGGTAGGGGAGTGGCATAGAGGATGGCAGTGAGGAGGTGGAGTGAAGGGGGGTGGCGTGGGGAGTAGGTGAGGGCAGTGGCGTAGGGGAGTTCGGTAGGGGAGGGCAGTGAGGAGGAGAAGGAATGGGAGCAGGGGAGGGGAGTGGGGGAGGGGTGTGGGGGAGTGGGGGAGGGGCGTGGGCGAGTGGAGTGGGGTAGGGGTGTGGGGCAGGGGAGTGGGGGAGGGATGTGAGTTAGGGGAGTGGGGTAGGGGAGCGGGAAAGTGGGGTGGGATAGGGGCGTGGGGTAGGGGAGCACAGTGAGGAGGTGGAGGGAAGGAGAGTGGGGGAGGGGAGTAGGATAGGTGAGTTGGGGAGCGGAGTGGGGTAGGGGAGTGGGGTAGGAGAGTGGGGGAGGTGTCTGGGGTAGGGGCGTTGGGTAGTGGAGGGCAGTGAGGAGATGGAGGGAAGGGGAGTGGGGGACGCGAGCCGTATAGGAGAGTTGGTGAGCGGAGTGGGGTAGGGGAGTGGGGTAGGGGAGTGGGGGTGCAGAGTGGGGAAGGGGAGTGTGGTCGGGGAGTGGGGTAAGGGTGTGGGGTGTGGGAGTTGTGGAGGGGAGTGCGGTAGGGGTGTGGGGGAGTGGAGTGGGTTAGGGAGGTAGGGTAGGGGAGCGAGGAGATGGAAAGAAGCGAAGTTGGTGGACTGGAGTGGGGAAGGGGAGTGGGGGAGGGGTTGGCAGAGGGGTGTGGGGGTGTGGGGGAGGGGAGTGCAGTAGGGAAGTTGGGGAGGGGAGTTGGGGTGGGGAGTTGGGGAGGGGAGTGGGGGAGGGGAATGAGGGAGGGGAGATGTGGAGGGGTGTGGGGGAGGGGAGTGGAGTAGCGAGTGGTGTTTGGGAGTTGGTAAGAGAGTGGGGGAGGAGAGTTGGGGAGGGGAGTTGGGGAGGGGAGTTGGGGAGGGGAGTTGGGGAGGGGAGTGGAGTAGGGGAGAGGGGTAGGGGAGAGGGGAAGGGGGATAGGGGAGGGGTGTTGAGGCGGGGAGTGTGGCAGAGGAGTGGTGTAGGGGTGTTGCGGAGAGGAGAGGGGTGGGGAGTGAGGTAGGGAAGTGGTGGAGGGGAGTGAGGGAGGGGAGTGGGGTAGGGGAGGGCAGTGAGGAGGTGGAGTGAAGGGGAGTTGCATGGGGAGTGGGGGAGGGCACTGGCGTAGGGGAGTTTTTAAGGGGACGGCAATGAGGAGGATAAGGAAGGGGAGTAGGTGAGGGGAGTTGGGGAGGAGAGTGGGGAGGGGAGTCTGGTAGGGGAGTGGGGTAGGGGAGTGTGGTAGGGGAGTGGGGTAGGGGAGTTATGGAGGTCAGTGGGGTAGTGGAGTGGGGTAGGAGAGGTGGGTAGGGGAGTAGGGAATGGGAGTGGTGTAGGGGAGTGGGGTCGGGGAGTGGGTTAGGGGAGTGGGGGATGTGATTGGGGAGGGGAGGGGAGTACAGAGAGTGGGGTATTGGAGTTTTTGAGGGGAATGGGGGAGGGGAGTATGGCAGGGGAGTTGGGGATGGGAGTGGGGTAGAGGAGTTGGGTAGGGGAAGGCAGTGAGGAGGATAAGGAAGGGGTGTAGGGGAGGGGAGTGGGGGAGGGTAGTGGGGGTGGTAACTGGGGGAGTGGAGTGAGGTAGGGCAGTGGGGGAGGCGAGTGGGGTCGGGGAGTGGGGTAGGGGAGTGGCATAGGGGACGGCAGTGAGGAGGTAGAGTGAAGGGGAGTGACGTGGGGAGTAGGGGAGGGAAGTGGGGTAGGGGAGTTGGGTAGGGGAGGGCAGTGAGGAGGAGAAGGAATGGGAGTAGGGGAGGGGAGTGGGGGAGGGGAGTGGGGGAGGGGAGTGGGTTGGGCAGTGGGGGAGGGGAGTGCTGTAGGGAATTTGGGGAGGGGAGTTGGGGAGAGGAGTTGCGGAGGGGAGTAGGGGAGGGGAGTTGGGGAGGGGAGTTTGTGAGGGGAGTGGGGTAGGGGAGTTGGGGAGGGGAGTTGGGGAGGGTAGTAGTGGAGGGGATTGGGGGTGAGGAGTGGGGGAGGGGCGTAGGAGAGGGGAGTGCAGGAGGGGAGTTGCGGAGGGGTGTGGGGGAGGGGAGTGCAGTCGGGGAGCAGAGTAGGGGAGGCGGGCATGGGAGTTAGTGAGTGGAGTGGGGGAGGAGAGTTGGGAAGGGGAGTTGTGTAAGGGTGTGGTAACGGGGAGTGTTGTAGCGGAGTGAGGTAGGGGATATGTGGAGGGGAGTGCGGTAGGGGAGTAGAGTGGGGGAGGGTAGAGGGGGATGGGAGTGTGGTAGTGGAGGGCAGTGAGGAGGTGCAGGGATGCGGAGTGGTGGACGGGAGTAGGGGAGGGGAGTGGGGGAGGGGTTGGGGTAGGGGAGTGGGTGAAGGGGAGCGGGGTAGGGGTGTTGCGGTGGGGAATGGGATGGGGGGTTTGGGAGTGGAGTGCGGGAGGGAAGTTGCAGAGGGGAGTTGCTGAGGGGAGTGGGGTATGGGTGTTTGTCAGGGGAGTGAGGGAGGAGAGTTGGGGAGGGGAGTTAGTGAGGGGAGTGGGGGCGTGGAGCGGGGGATTGGAGTGAGGGAGGGGCGTGGAGGAGGGGAGTTGGGGACTGGAGTGGGGAGGGGAGTGGGGGAGGGGAGTGCTGTAGGGGAGTTGAGTGACGGAGGGGAGTTGGGGAGTGGAGTGGGTGAGGGGAGTGGAGTTGGGCTTTGGAGTAGGGGAGTGGAATATGGGAGTTGGTGATGGAAGTGGGGGCGGAGTGTTGGGGAGGGGAGCTGATGCGGGGAGTGGGGTAGGGGAGTGTGGTAGGAGAGTGGCGGAGGGGAGATGAGGCAGGGATTGGGGGAGCAGAGTGGTTGAGGGGAGTTGTGGAGAGGAGAGGAGGAGGGGGGTGGGGTAGAGAAATGGGGGAAGGCACGGTGGGGGAGTCGGGGCGCGTAGTTGGGGAGGGAACTTGGGGAGCGGCGTGGGGGATGGGAGTGGGGAGGGGAGTGGGGGAGGGGAGTTGGGGACTGGAGTGGGGAGGGGAGTGGGGGAGGGGATTGCGGTAGGGGAGTTGGGGAGGTGAGTGGGGGAGGGGAGTTGGGGACTGGAATGGGGGAGGGGAGTGGGGTTGGGGAGTGAGGGAGGGGTGTTGGGGAGGTGAGCAAGGGAGGGGAGTGAGGGAGGGGAGTTGAGGAGGGGTGTGGGGAAAGGGAGTGTGGGAGGGGAGTGGGGAGGGGAGTGAGGGAGGGGAGTGGTGCAGGGGAGTGGGGTATGGGATTTGGTGAGGGAAGTGGGGGAGGACTGTTGGGGAGGGGAGTTGGAGACGGTAGTGGGGTAAGGGAGTGGGATAGGGCAGTGGAGGCAGGGGTTGAAGGAGCGTAGTGGTTGAGGGGAGTTGCGGAGAGGAGAGGGGGAGTGGAGTGGCGTACAGGAGAGGGGGAGGGCAGTGGGGGGAGTGTGGGGGAGGGGAATGGGGAAGGGGAGTCGGGGAGGGGAGTGGGGGAGGGGATTGAGGGAGGGGAATGGGGAGGGGAGTGGGGAATGTGAGTAGCGTCGGGGAGTGGGGTAGGGGAGTTGGGGAGGTGATCTGGGGAGGGGAGTTGGGGAGTGGAGTGGGGTGGCTGTGCGGTAGGGGT
>NW_027141585.1:0-2500 GCF_036365525.1 Heterodontus francisci
GCAAAAGTAAGTAAAAAGTGTGAAATCATTAACCAAAAAGCACAAAATTAAGTTAAAAGTGTGAAATCATTAACCAAAAAGTCGAAAATAATCTCCAGAGACTAAGTCCGAAAGGGCAAATGGTTAACCAGTAAGCAGAGTAATCATTAACCAAAAAGCGCAAAAATATGTTAAAAGTGTGAAATCATTAACCAAAAATCGCAAAAGTAAGTAAAAAGTGTGAAATCATTAACCAAAAAGTCGAAAATAATGTCCAGAGACTAAGTCCGAAAGGGCAAATGGTTAACCAGTAAGCAGAGTAATCATTAACCAAAAAGCGCAAAAATATGTTAAAAGTGTGAAATCATTAACCAAAAACTCGAAAATAATGTCCAGAGACTAAGTCCGAAAGGGCAAATGGTTAACCAGTAAGCAGAGTAATCATTAACCAAAAAGGGCAAAAGTAAGTAAAAAGTATGAAATCATTAACCAAAAAGTCGAAAATAATGCCCAGAGACTAAGTCCGAAAGGGCAAATGGTTAACCAGAAAATCCGTCGAATAATGTCCAGAGACTAAGTCCGAAAGGGCAAATGGTTAACCAGTGGAAGGGCGATCAAGCGGAAAAATTTGCCCCGGTTACCCGGGATGGAGTTCCAGAGGTCCGGCCAGAGTTGTCAAATTCGTCCCGCTGATCGGACGCTTGTCATTCGGGTGGCTGGGGGTTGGCGGGGTATCTGCACAGTAGTAGGAGGTGGCAAGTCGGGACTTGGACGTTTATTCCAAGAGTCCACCCGAGCCTCCAGGTCTGCAGAGACCGACCCTAGCTGCCGCCCAACCGACTTTTAAGCCTTTTTCGGATGGGGATTTTTTCCCATTTTCGTCCATTTTTCGGGTTTTCTGTCGGGCTTAATAGGCGGCAGCCTGACCCCCGGCCGAGGCGGGGGGCGCACTCTCCCTTGCGTAAGGGTCCGGATTTGCCCCGGAAAGTGCCCCCGACGGCCTCCCGACCCGGGTGCCTGCAGGGCGGGGGAAAGGGTAGTCCCAGCCGCAGGAAATCATTAACCAAAAGACTTAGCCGTCGGGGCAGAGGCTAAGACCCGGGCTGGTGAAATCATTAACCAAAAGGAATGCACCCTTTTCCGAAAGTGCAGGCCGAAATAAGGCGAGCCTTGGGCCGGGAAGGCCAAAACCCCCAACTCATGGAAGTGTATGGGGTCGGACTCGGCGACTTTCCCGGGCCCCGAGTTGACCTTTCCCCACGGGGGGCGGTCAAGTTGCTCCCGCCAAGAGGGCACGTTGCATTTGCTGCCGCTCTAGTCCCCGGGCTAGTTAATCAGTTGCCGTCGGAAGTCCCGATGCCGAAATGAAAAATGGCCGTTGCGGCGATTTGGCGCCTCATTTTCGGAAGGACTACCGGCAGGCAACCCGCCGAATTGACACTTGCGATTCGGGTGGCTGGGGGTTGGCGGGGTACCCGGAGATTTTCGGGAACTCGATTTTCAGAACTTTTGCTGGCAGCGGTTGCACTTGCAAAGTGGCCGAAGAAGTGCTCCCTCAAGGAAGGACCTTCTTTTGAAATAAAAGACCTTCCGAAGAGTGCCTGGAAGTCATTTATGAGCATTTAAGGGTAAATCTGGCGGACTTTCCATGCTCTGTTGCCGGCTCTGAAATATCGCACAGTTGGGTCTAGGCCGGTAGACTGGCTGTGAAAACAGACAAAGTGTTTTGGCGAGCGAGAGAAAACAAGGCCTTGGAACAGATTGGGGGGTGCGGAGGCACACCACACCCACAGGAAAAGAATTAATAAAAAAAAAACCAAAGTCTATGACATGTCTGTTGGTACAGTGAGAAAAGCAAAGAAGGGAGGCTGCGATGGCAGAGCAAAGCCGACCTTCATACAGATATACATGTCAAAGAAAGAAACTATGCCCGCAAAAGACTTGGTGCGAAATAACAAGGCTCCTTGTGAACGGTTATCTTTGTCTGTCAGGCGCAGATTGTGGCGGCGTCGCCTGGTTTCCTTGGGTTGCACTACATGTATGTCCTAGTCTCAAACGAAAAGTGCGTGCCCAGAATTTTGTCCAAGTTAGGCGACGCACGCCGGCTGGCATCACCTCTCCGTGCGAGCGCCGAAAGCTTTGGTCGACCTGTTTGGCTACGCTGGTCGCGGTTGCTCCTTACAGTGATGGGGACGGAAAACCGATGCGAGTTGACCAGGCGACGTCAACCAAGTTGCATGCTTTCTCCCCCCCCCCCCCGCCGCCGCCAACCCCACACTGTGTGAAAGGAAAAAAAAGTGCGTGCCCAGGTCACTCGATCGATACGGCGAGGACTGTCCGACGTTGGAGGGCCCAGGCGGGCTAGCATTTATTTGCTGGTGTTTCAGGCTCAGCGGTTACCTCCCGTTTCTGTCCCTTGTGTCAGACGGACATTCCTCTCGAGAGTTTGGCCACTTGGTCGGCGGCGTGCTAGGTAGATTACTCGTTGTGCGCCGTCTCCTGTGTGCTGATCTCTGTGCTG
>NW_027141585.1:15000-20000 GCF_036365525.1 Heterodontus francisci
CAAAAATCGCAAAAGTAAGTAAAAAGTGTGAAATCATTAACCAAAAACTCGAAAATAATGTGCAGAGACTAAGTCCGAAAGGGCAAATGGTTAACCAGTAAGCAGAGTCATCATTAACCAAAAATCGCAAAAGTAAGTAAAAAGTGTGAAATCATTAACCAAAAATCGCAAAAGTAAGTAAAAAGTGTGAAATCATTAACCAAAAACTCGAAAATAATCTCCAGAGACTAAGTCCGAAAGGGCAAATGGTTAACCAGTAAGCAGAGTAATCATTAACCAAAAATCGCAAAAGTAAGTAAAAAGTGTGAAATCATTAACCAAAAATCGCAAAAGTAAGTAAAAAGTGTGAAATCATTAACCAAAAACTCGAAAATAATGTCCAGAGACTAAGTCCAAAAGGGCAAATGGTTAACCAGTAAGCAGAGTAATCATTAACCAAAAAGCGCAAAAATATGTTAAAAGTGTGAAATCATTAACCAAAAACTCGAAAATAATGTGCAGAGACTAAGTCCGAAAGGGCAAATGGTTAACCAGTAAGCAGAGTAATCATTAACCAAAAATCGCAAAAGTAAGTAAAAAGTGTGAAATCATTAACCAAAAACTCGAAAATAATCTCCAGAGACTAAGTCCGAAAGGGCAAATGGTTAACCAGTAAGCAGAGTAATCATTAACCAAAAATCGCAAAAGTAAGTAAAAAGTGTGAAATCATTAACCAAAAACTCGAAAATAATGTCCAGAGACCAAGTCCGAAAGGGCAAATGGTTAACCAGTAAGCAGAGTAATCATTAACCAAAAATCGCAAAAGTAAGTAAAAAGTGTGAAATCATTAACCAAAAATCGCAAAAGTAAGTAAAAAGTGTGAAATCATTAACCAAAAACTCGAAAATAATCTCCAGAGACTAAGTCCGAAAGGGCAAATGGTTAACCAGTAAGCAGAGTAATCATTAACCAAAAATCGCAAAAGTAAGTAAAAAGTGTGAAATCATTAACCAAAAATCGCAAAAGTAAGTAAAAAGTGTGAAATCATTAACCAAAAAGTCGAAAATAATCTCCAGAGACTAAGTCCAAAAGGGCAAATGGTTAACCAGTAAGCAGAGTAATCATTAACCAAAAATCGCAAAAGTAAGTAAAAAGTGTGAAATCATTAACCAAAAACTCGAAAATAATCTCCAGAGACTAAGTCCGAAAGGGCAAATGGTTAACCAGTAAGCAGAGTAATCATTAACCAAAAGGCGCAAAAGTAAGTAAAAAGTATGAAATCAGTAACCAAAAAGCGCAAAAATATGTTAAAAGTGTGAAATCATTAACCAAAAAGTCGAAAATAATCTCCAGAGACTAAGTCCGAAAGGGCAAATGGTTAACCAGTAAGCAGAGTAATCATTAACCAAAAATCGCAAAAATATGTTAAAAGTGTGAAATCATTAACCAAAAACTCGAAAATAATGTGCAGAGACTAAGTCCGAAAGGGCAAATGGTTAACCAGTAAGCAGAGTAATCATTAACCAAAAAGGGCAAAAGTAAGTAAAAAGTATGAAATCATTAACCAAAAAGCACAAAATTAAGTTAAAAGTGTGAAATCATTAACCAAAAAGTCGAAAATAATGTCCAGAGACCAAGTCCGAAAGGGCAAATGGTTAACCAGTAAGCAGAGTAATCATTAACCAAAAATCGCAAAAGTAAGTAAAAAGTATGAAATCATTAACCAAAAAGGGCAAAAGTAAGTAAAAAGTATGAAATCATTAACCAAAAATCGCAAAAGTAAGTAAAAAGTATGAAATCATTAACCAAAAATCGCAAAAGTAAGTAAAAAGTATGAAATCATTAACCAAAAAGCACAAAATTAAGTTAAAAGTGTGAAATCATTAACCAAAATGTCGAAAACAATGTCCAGAGACTAAGTCCGAAAGGGCAAATGGTTAACCAGTAAGCAGAGTAATCATTAACCAAAAATCGCAAAAGTAAGTAAAAAGTGTGAAATCATTAACCAAAAACCCGAAAATAATGTCCAGAGACTAAGTCCGAAAGGGCAAATGGTTAACCAGTAAGCAGAGTAATCATTAACCAAAAATCGCAAAAGTAAGTAAAAAGTGTGAAATCATTAACCAAAAACTCGAAAATAATGTCCAGAGACTAAGTCCGAAAGGGCAAATGGTTAACCAGTAAGCAGAGTAATCATTAACCAAAAGGCGCAAAAGTAAGTAAAAAGTATGAAATCAGTAACCAAAAAGCGCAAAAATATGTTAAAAGTGTGAAATCATTAACCAAAAACTCGAAAATAATGTGCAGAGACTAAGTCCGAAAGGGCAAATAATTAACCAGTAAGCAGAGTAATCATTAACCAAAAAGCGCAAAAATATGTTAAAAGTGTGAAATCATTAACCAAAAACTCGAAAATAATGTCCAGAGACTAAGTTCGAAAGGGCAAATGGTTAACCAGTAAGCAGAGTAATCATTAACCAAAAATCGCAAAAGTAAGTAAAAAGTGTGAAATCATTAACCAAAAAGCACAAAATTAAGTCAAAAGTGTGAAATCATTAACCAAAAAGTCGAAAATAATCTCCAGAGACTAAGTCCGAAAGGGCAAATGGTTAACCAGTAAGCAGAGTAATCATTAACCAAAAAGCGCAAAAATATGTTAAAAGTGTGAAATCATTAACCAAAAACTCGAAAATAATGTGCAGAGACTAAGTCCGAAAGGGCAAATAATTAACCAGTAAGCAGAGTAATCATTAACCAAAAAGCGCAAAAATATGTAAAAAGTGTGAAATCAGTAACCAAAAAGCGCAAAAGTAAGTAAAAAGTGTGAAATCATTAACCAAAAACTCGAAAATAATCTCCAGAGACTAAGTCCGAAAGGGCAAATGGTTAACCAGTAAGCAGAGTAATCATTAACCAAAAAGCGCAAAAATATGTTAAAAGTGTGAAATCATTAACCAAAAACTCGAAAATAATGTGCAGAGACTAAGTCCGAAAGGGCAAATAATTAACCAGTAAGCAGAGTAATCATTAACCAAAAAGCGCAAAAATATGTAAAAAGTGTGAAATCAGTAACCAAAAAGCGCAAAAGTAAGTAAAAAGTGTGAAATCATTAACCAAAAACTCGAAAATAATCTCCAGAGACTAAGTCCGAAAGGGCAAATGGTTAACCAGTAAGCAGAGTAATCATTAACCAAAAAGCGCAAAAATATGTTAAAAGTGTGAAATCATTAACCAAAAACTCGAAAATAATGTCCAGAGACTAAGTCCGAAAGGGCAAATGGTTAACCAGTAAGCAGAGTAATCATTAACCAAAAATCGCAAAAGTAAGTAAAAAGTGTGAAATCATTAACCAAAAAGCACAAAATTAAGTTAAAAGTGTGAAATCATTAACCAAAAAGTCGAAAATAATCTCCAGAGACTAAGTCCGAAAGGGCAAATGGTTAACCAGTAAGCAGAGTAATCATTAACCAAAAAGCGCAAAAATATGTTAAAAGTGTGAAATCATTAACCAAAAATCGCAAAAGTAAGTAAAAAGTGTGAAATCATTAACCAAAAAGTCGAAAATAATGTCCAGAGACTAAGTCCGAAAGGGCAAATGGTTAACCAGTAAGCAGAGTAATCATTAACCAAAAAGCGCAAAAATATGTTAAAAGTGTGAAATCATTAACCAAAAACTCGAAAATAATGTCCAGAGACTAAGTCCGAAAGGGCAAATGGTTAACCAGTAAGCAGAGTAATCATTAACCAAAAAGGGCAAAAGTAAGTAAAAAGTATGAAATCATTAACCAAAAAGTCGAAAATAATGCCCAGAGACTAAGTCCGAAAGGGCAAATGGTTAACCAGAAAATCCGTCGAATAATGTCCAGAGACTAAGTCCGAAAGGGCAAATGGTTAACCAGTGGAAGGGCGATCAAGCGGAAAAATTTGCCCCGGTTACCCGGGATGGAGTTCCAGAGGTCCGGCCAGAGTTGTCAAATTCGTCCCGCTGATCGGACGCTTGTCATTCGGGTGGCTGGGGGTTGGCGGGGTATCTGCACAGTAGTAGGAGGTGGCAAGTCGGGACTTGGACGTTTATTCCAAGAGTCCACCCGAGCCTCCAGGTCTGCAGAGACCGACCCTAGCTGCCGCCCAACCGACTTTTAAGCCTTTTTCGGATGGGGATTTTTTCCCATTTTCGTCCATTTTTCGGGTTTTCTGTCGGGCTTAATAGGCGGCAGCCTGACCCCCGGCCGAGGCGGGGGGCGCACTCTCCCTTGCGTAAGGGTCCGGATTTGCCCCGGAAAGTGCCCCCGACGGCCTCCCGACCCGGGTGCCTGCAGGGCGGGGGAAAGGGTAGTCCCAGCCGCAGGAAATCATTAACCAAAAGACTTAGCCGTCGGGGCAGAGGCTAAGACCCGGGCTGGTGAAATCATTAACCAAAAGGAATGCACCCTTTTCCGAAAGTGCAGGCCGAAATAAGGCGAGCCTTGGGCCGGGAAGGCCAAAACCCCCAACTCATGGAAGTGTATGGGGTCGGACTCGGCGACTTTCCCGGGCCCCGAGTTGACCTTTCCCCACGGGGGCGGTCAAGTTGCTCCCGCCAAGAGGGCACGTTGCATTTGCTGCCGCTCTAGTCCCCGGGCTAGTTAATCAGTTGCCGTCGGAAGTCCCGATGCCGAAATGAAAAATGGCCGTTGCGGCGATTTGGCGCCTCATTTTCGGAAGGACTACCGGCAGGCAACCCGCCGAATTGACACTTGCGATTCGGGTGGCTGGGGGTTGGCGGGGTACCCGGAGATTTTCGGGAACTCGATTTTCAGAACTTTTGCTGGCAGCGGTTGCACTTGCAAAGTGGCCGAAGAAGTGCTCCCTCAAGGAAGGACCTTCTTTTGAAATAAAAGACCTTCCGAAGAGTGCCTGGAAGTCATTTATGAGCATTTAAGGGTAAATCTGGCGGACTTTCCATGCTCTGTTGCCGGCTCTGAAATATCGCACAGTTGGGTCTAGGCCGGTAGACTGGCTGTGAAAACAGACAAAGTGTT
>NW_027141585.1:32500-37500 GCF_036365525.1 Heterodontus francisci
CGCAGGCTGACCGGGAAGGTGAAGACTCACCCCGCTGAATGCCCGGCCCCGGGCACCCTCCGGCGCCGGGGCCATAACTTCGGGGAGGGAGGTCCGAGCTCCGCGCGGTCGACGGCAGGTGAAAGGGGCCGGTGCGCCGCGGAAGGCGACAGCAGTCCCGTCAGGCTGCACCTCTGCTCGGGCGAACGGCGTCAGGAAAAGGGGAGAGCACTTCCCCACCGATAGCTCCGGAACGCCCGGACCCATTGGCCCGCGGCACCGGTGGCTGCTAGAGGGCCTCCGGCGCCGTCAGCCGGGGTACGTCCCAGGCCGGCCGGACGGCGGGCAGCCGGAGGCAACGGCCTGGAACGGAGCCAGACTTGAGTCGTTCCGTGCCGTGGGCAAAAAGGCAGGGCTGCGGGTCAGCGCAGTTTGGCAAACCTAGCCGCAAGTGCGGGAAGGGCGGAGGAGCACACGGACGCCGCCTTCCCAAACTGAGCCCAAAGTGCCCAGGCATGCCCCCTTGATCTCGCCTAATCAGTGAGCCCAAAATAATTTCAGAGTGTGGAAACCTTATCCAAAAAGGTCGAAAAGAACGGCCAGAGATCAAGTCCGAAAGGGGAAATCAGTAACAAGCAAGCAGAGTAATCATTAACCAAAAAGCGCAAAATTATGTTAAAAGTGTGAAATCATTAACCAAAAACTCGAAAATAATGTCCAGAGACCAAGTCCGAAAGGGCAAATGGTTAACCAGTAAGCAGAGTAATCATTAACCAAAAATCGCAAAAGTAAGTAAAAAGTATGAAATCATTAACCAAAAATCGCAAAAGTAAGTAAAAAGTGTGAAATCATTAACCAAAAACTCGAAAATAATGTGCAGAGACTAAGTCCGAAAGGGCAAATGGTTAACCAGTAAGCAGAGTCATCATTAACCAAAAATCGCAAAAGTAAGTAAAAAGTGTGAAATCATTAACCAAAAATCGCAAAAGTAAGTAAAAAGTGTGAAATCATTAACCAAAAACTCGAAAATAATCTCCAGAGACTAAGTCCGAAAGGGCAAATGGTTAACCAGTAAGCAGAGTAATCATTAACCAAAAATCGCAAAAGTAAGTAAAAAGTGTGAAATCATTAACCAAAAATCGCAAAAGTAAGTAAAAAGTGTGAAATCATTAACCAAAAACTCGAAAATAATGTCCAGAGACTAAGTCCAAAAGGGCAAATGGTTAACCAGTAAGCAGAGTAATCATTAACCAAAAAGCGCAAAAATATGTTAAAAGTGTGAAATCATTAACCAAAAACTCGAAATAATGTGCAGAGACTAAGTCCGAAAGGGCAAATGGTTAACCAGTAAGCAGAGTAATCATTAACCAAAAATCGCAAAAGTAAGTAAAAAGTGTGAAATCATTAACCAAAAACTCGAAAATAATCTCCAGAGACTAAGTCCGAAAGGGCAAATGGTTAACCAGTAAGCAGAGTAATCATTAACCAAAAATCGCAAAAGTAAGTAAAAAGTGTGAAATCATTAACCAAAAACTCGAAAATAATGTCCAGAGACCAAGTCCGAAAGGGCAAATGGTTAACCAGTAAGCAGAGTAATCATTAACCAAAAATCGCAAAAGTAAGTAAAAAGTGTGAAATCATTAACCAAAAATCGCAAAAGTAAGTAAAAAGTGTGAAATCATTAACCAAAAACTCGAAAATAATCTCCAGAGACTAAGTCCGAAAGGGCAAATGGTTAACCAGTAAGCAGAGTAATCATTAACCAAAAATCGCAAAAGTAAGTAAAAAGTGTGAAATCATTAACCAAAAATCGCAAAAGTAAGTAAAAAGTGTGAAATCATTAACCAAAAAGTCGAAAATAATCTCCAGAGACTAAGTCCAAAAGGGCAAATGGTTAACCAGTAAGCAGAGTAATCATTAACCAAAAATCGCAAAAGTAAGTAAAAAGTGTGAAATCATTAACCAAAAACTCGAAAATAATCTCCAGAGACTAAGTCCGAAAGGGCAAATGGTTAACCAGTAAGCAGAGTAATCATTAACCAAAAGGCGCAAAAGTAAGTAAAAAGTATGAAATCAGTAACCAAAAAGCGCAAAAATATGTTAAAAGTGTGAAATCATTAACCAAAAAGTCGAAAATAATCTCCAGAGACTAAGTCCGAAAGGGCAAATGGTTAACCAGTAAGCAGAGTAATCATTAACCAAAAATCGCAAAAATATGTTAAAAGTGTGAAATCATTAACCAAAAACTCGAAAATCAATGTGCAGAGACTAAGTCCGAAAGGGCAAATGGTTAACCAGTAAGCAGAGTAATCATTAACCAAAAAGGGCAAAAGTAAGTAAAAAGTATGAAATCATTAACCAAAAAGCACAAAATTAAGTTAAAAGTGTGAAATCATTAACCAAAAAGTCGAAAATAATGTCCAGAGACCAAGTCCGAAAGGGCAAATGGTTAACCAGTAAGCAGAGTAATCATTAACCAAAAATCGCAAAAGTAAGTAAAAAGTATGAAATCATTAACCAAAAAGGGCAAAAGTAAGTAAAAAGTATGAAATCATTAACCAAAAATCGCAAAAGTAAGTAAAAAGTATGAAATCATTAACCAAAAATCGCAAAAGTAAGTAAAAAGTATGAAATCATTAACCAAAAAGCACAAAATTAAGTTAAAAGTGTGAAATCATTAACCAAAATGTCGAAAACAATGTCCAGAGACTAAGTCCGAAAGGGCAAATGGTTAACCAGTAAGCAGAGTAATCATTAACCAAAAATCGCAAAAGTAAGTAAAAAGTGTGAAATCATTAACCAAAAACCCGAAAATAATGTCCAGAGACTAAGTCCGAAAGGGCAAATGGTTAACCAGTAAGCAGAGTAATCATTAACCAAAAATCGCAAAAGTAAGTAAAAAGTGTGAAATCATTAACCAAAAACTCGAAAATAATGTCCAGAGACTAAGTCCGAAAGGGCAAATGGTTAACCAGTAAGCAGAGTAATCATTAACCAAAAGGCGCAAAAGTAAGTAAAAAGTATGAAATCAGTAACCAAAAAGCGCAAAAATATGTTAAAAGTGTGAAATCATTAACCAAAAACTCGAAAATAATGTGCAGAGACTAAGTCCGAAAGGGCAAATAATTAACCAGTAAGCAGAGTAATCATTAACCAAAAAGCGCAAAAATATGTTAAAAGTGTGAAATCATTAACCAAAAACTCGAAAATAATGTCCAGAGACTAAGTTCGAAAGGGCAAATGGTTAACCAGTAAGCAGAGTAATCATTAACCAAAAATCGCAAAAGTAAGTAAAAAGTGTGAAATCATTAACCAAAAAGCACAAAATTAAGTTAAAAGTGTGAAATCATTAACCAAAAAGTCGAAAATAATCTCCAGAGACTAAGTCCGAAAGGGCAAATGGTTAACCAGTAAGCAGAGTAATCATTAACCAAAAAGCGCAAAAATATGTTAAAAGTGTGAAATCATTAACCAAAAACTCGAAAATAATGTGCAGAGACTAAGTCCGAAAGGGCAAATAATTAACCAGTAAGCAGAGTAATCATTAACCAAAAAGCGCAAAAATATGTAAAAAGTGTGAAATCAGTAACCAAAAAGCGCAAAAGTAAGTAAAAAGTGTGAAATCATTAACCAAAAACTCGAAAATAATCTCCAGAGACTAAGTCCGAAAGGGCAAATGGTTAACCAGTAAGCAGAGTAATCATTAACCAAAAAGCGCAAAAATATGTTAAAAGTGTGAAATCATTAACCAAAAACTCGAAAATAATGTGCAGAGACTAAGTCCGAAAGGGCAAATAATTAACCAGTAAGCAGAGTAATCATTAACCAAAAAGCGCAAAAATATGTAAAAAGTGTGAAATCAGTAACCAAAAAGCGCAAAAGTAAGTAAAAAGTGTGAAATCATTAACCAAAAACTCGAAAATAATCTCCAGAGACTAAGTCCGAAAGGGCAAATGGTTAACCAGTAAGCAGAGTAATCATTAACCAAAAAGCGCAAAAATATGTTAAAAGTGTGAAATCATTAACCAAAAACTCGAAAATAATGTCCAGAGACTAAGTCCGAAAGGGCAAATGGTTAACCAGTAAGCAGAGTAATCATTAACCAAAAATCGCAAAAGTAAGTAAAAAGTGTGAAATCATTAACCAAAAAGCACAAAATTAAGTTAAAAGTGTGAAATCATTAACCAAAAAGTCGAAAATAATCTCCAGAGACTAAGTCCGAAAGGGCAAATGGTTAACCAGTAAGCAGAGTAATCATTAACCAAAAAGCGCAAAAATATGTTAAAAGTGTGAAATCATTAACCAAAAATCGCAAAAGTAAGTAAAAAGTGTGAAATCATTAACCAAAAAGTCGAAAATAATGTCCAGAGACTAAGTCCGAAAGGGCAAATGGTTAACCAGTAAGCAGAGTAATCATTAACCAAAAAGCGCAAAAATATGTTAAAAGTGTGAAATCATTAACCAAAAACTCGAAAATAATGTCCAGAGACTAAGTCCGAAAGGGCAAATGGTTAACCAGTAAGCAGAGTAATCATTAACCAAAAAGGGCAAAAGTAAGTAAAAAGTATGAAATCATTAACCAAAAAGTCGAAAATAATGCCCAGAGACTAAGTCCGAAAGGGCAAATGGTTAACCAGAAAATCCGTCGAATAATGTCCAGAGACTAAGTCCGAAAGGGCAAATGGTTAACCAGTGGAAGGGCGATCAAGCGGAAAAATTTGCCCCGGTTACCCGGGATGGAGTTCCAGAGGTCCGGCCAGAGTTGTCAAATTCGTCCCGCTGATCGGACGCTTGTCATTCGGGTGGCTGGGGGTTGGCGGGGTATCTGCACAGTAGTAGGAGGTGGCAAGTCGGGACTTGGACGTTTATTCCAAGAGTCCACCCGAGCCTCCAGGTCTGCAGAGACCGACCCTAGCTGCCGCCCAACCGACTTTTAAGCCTTTTTCGGATGGGGATTTTTTCCCATTTTCGTCCATTTTCGGGTTTCTGTCGGGCTTAATAGGCGGCAGCCTGACCCCCGG
>NW_027141585.1:50000-52958 GCF_036365525.1 Heterodontus francisci
ATGGGCGGGTGGGGCCGGGCGTGTGGGTTCCCGACTTATCGGTGAACCATTTGCTACTGCGGGGCCAAAGCAAAAGGGAAAGCATAAGGGCGCAGGCTGCCCTCTGCGGGACAGGTCCGGCCCTGACGCCGGTTTACGATTTCTCCGGTAAAGCACCTGTCGGGTGGCGACCGGAGGGTCTTTGCAGGGCCTGGATCTCCGAGCCCGTGGGACAGGCGGGAAAGGGTGGCGGCAGCCGGTTGAAGTCCCGACCCTGGGCAGCCTCCCGGTCCTACCTCCATAACTTCGGCGAGGAGGGTCCGATCCCCGCGCGGTCGACGGCAGGCGGTAGGGCTCGGAGGGGCGCGGCCTGGTCCGCGAGTGCCCCGGCGCCGCCCCTCTGCCCGTCCGAGGGACAGTAGGAAATGGCCATACCGCTTTCCGGCCGATTGCCGCCGGACGTCCGGCCGCATTCGCTCGGTCTGCGCGGCCGGCGGTAGCCGGGGGCGAGGGGCATCGGGCGGTGGCGGAACCAGGCCGGCCCGACCGCTGGGGGCCGCCCGGGCGACGTTTGAATCTGTCGGGGTCGGACCGCCGAATCCCGCGGGATTTCGGGATCGAATCTGCGGGTGGAATCGGCACCTCGTCCCGCTGTCCGGTTCCCCCCGGTCGACTGCAACGGGTTTCCGAGGCCCGTCGGTCAGGCGCGGTTCGCTCCGCAATCCGCCGGCCCGATCGGCACCGGGCGGGGCTCTACGGAAAGAGGGGACCCTCCCGCGTCGAGTGCCGGCGCACCGACCCCCGCAGGCTGACCGGGAAGGTGAAGACTCACCCCGCTGAATGCCCGGCCCCGGGTACCCTCCGGCTCCGGGGCCATAACTTCGGGGAGGGAGGTCCGATCCCCGCGCGGTCGACGGCAGGCGGTAGGGCTCGGAGGGGCGCGGCCTGGTCCGCGAGTGCCCCGGCGCCGCCCCTCTGCCCCGTCCGAGGGACAGTAGGAAATGGCCATACCGCTTTCCGGCCGATTGCCGCCGGACGTCCGGCCGCATTCGCTCGGTCTGCGCGGCCGGCGGTAGCCGGGGGCGAGGGGCATCGGGCGGTGGCGGAACCAGGCCGGCCCGACCGCTGGGGGCCGCCCGGGCGACGTTTGAATCTGTCGGGTCGGACCGCCGAATCCCGCGGGATTTCGGGATCGAATCTGCGGGTGGAATCGGCACCTCGTCCCGCTGTCCGGTTCCCCCCCCGTCGACTGCAACGGGTTTCCGAGGCCCGTCGGTCAGGCGCGGTTCGCTCCGCAATCCGCCGGCCGATCGGCACCGGGCGGGGCTCTACGGAAAGAGGGGACCCTCCGGCGTCGAGTGCCGGCGCACCGACCCCGCAGGCTGACCGGGAAGGTGAAGACTCACCCCCGCTGAATGCCCGGCCCCGGGCACCCTCCGGCGCCGGGGGCCATAACTTCGGGGAGGGAGGTCCGAGCTCCGCGCGGGTCGACGGCAGGTGAAAGGGGCCGGTGCGCCGCGGAAGGCGACAGCAGTCCCGTCAGGCTGCAACCTCTGCTCGGGCGAACGGCGTCAGGAAAAGGGGAGAGCACTTCCCCACCGATAGCTCCGGAACGCCCCGGACCCATTGGCCCGCGGCACCGGTGGCTGCTAGAGGGCCTCCCGGCGCCGTCAGCCGGGTACGTCCCAGGCCGGCCGGACGGCGGGCAGCCGGAGGCAAACGGCCTGGAACGGAGCCAGACTTGAGTCGTTCCGTGCCGTGGGCAAAAAGGCAGGGCTTGGCGGGTCAGCGCAGTTTGGCAAACCTAGCCGCAAGTGCGGGAAGGGCGGAGGAGCACACGGACGCCGCCTTCCCAAACTGAGCCCAAAGTGCCCAAGGCATGCCCCCTTGATCTCGCCTAATCAGTGAGCCCAAAATAATTTCAGAGTGTGGAAACCTTATCCAAAAAGGTCGAAAAGAACGGCCAGAGATCAAGTCCGAAAGGGGAAATCAGTAACAAGCAAGCAGAGTAATCATTAACCAAAAAGCGCAAAATTATGTTAAAAGTGTGAAATCATTAACCAAAACTCGAAAATAATGTCCAGAGACCAAGTCCGAAAGGGCAAATGGTTTACCAGTAAGCAGAGTAATCATTAACCAAAAATCGCAAAAGTAAGTAAAAAGTATGAAATCATTAACCAAAAATCGCAAAAGTAAGTAAAAAGTGTGAAATCATTAACCAAAAACTCGAAAATAATGTGCAGAGACTAAGTCCGAAAGGGCAAATGGTTAACCAGTAAGCAGAGTCATCATTAACCAAAAATCGCAAAAGTAAGTAAAAAGTGTGAAATCATTAACCAAAAATCGCAAAAGTAAGTAAAAAGTGTGAAATCATTAACCAAAAACTCGAAAATAATCTCCAGAGACCTAAGTCCGAAAGGGCAAATGGTTAACCAGTAAGCAGAGTAATCATTAACCAAAAATCGCAAAAGTAAGTAAAAAGTGTGAAATCATTAACCAAAATCGCAAAAGTAAGTAAAAAGTGTGAAATCATTAACCAAAAACTCGAAAATAATGTCCAGAGACTAAGTCCAAAAGGGCAAATGGTTAACCAGTAAGCAGAGTAATCATTAACCAAAAAGCGCAAAAATATGTTAAAAGTGTGAAATCATTAACCAAAAACTCGAAAATAATGTGCAGAGACTAAGTCCGAAAGGGCAAATGGTTAACCAGTAAGCAGAGTAATCATTAACCAAAAATCGCAAAAGTAAGTAAAAGTGTGAAATCATTAACCAAAAACTCCGAAAATAATCTCCAGAGACTAAGTCCGAAAGGGCAAATGGTTAACCAGTAAGCAGAGTAATCATTAACCAAAAATCGCAAAAGTAAGTAAAAAGTGTGAAATCATTAACCAAAAACTCGAAAATAATGTCCAGAGACCAAGTCCGAAAGGGCAAATGGTTAACCAGTAAGCAGAGTAATCATTAACCAAAAAATCGA
>NW_027141586.1:0-30000 GCF_036365525.1 Heterodontus francisci
CTCCTTCTTCCACACTCCTCCTCCCACTTTCCCCCTCCTTTCTGACCATTGCCCTCCCCCACTCTCCTCTCAAACTCCCCTCCCCACTCCCTGCCACACTCCCCCTCCCCATCCCCCACTCCCCTCCCCAACTTCCTTCCACACTACCCTCTCCCTCCCCTCACACTCCCCTCCCCCTAACACTCCCCTCCCCCTCACCATTAAACACCCTCCCCTTCCCCTCTCCTATTTCCCCACTCCCCATCCTCCACTCTACTTCCGCATTCCCCACTCACCTCCCCTCTCATTCTGCCATTCCCCTCAACGCACCCCTCCCCCACTTGTCCCCGGTCCCCACTCCCCTTTCCCCTCCCACATCCCACTCCCCTCTCTCACTCCTATCGTCCACTCCAGTCCCCCACTCCTCACTTCGCTCCCCTACACCCCTTGTTCGCATCCTCTCCCCCTCAGACCTAGTCTCCCTCCACACTGCCCTCCCTCTCACATCCCCCACTTCCACTCCCACACTCCCTCTCACACACACCCATCCGCCACTCCCCTCCATCTGCACTACCCTCCGCCACTACCCACCCCACTCGGTCAACTCCCCTCCCCCACTCCCTTCTCTCCCGTCCCTAGTCCCCCACTCCCCTTCCCCACTCCCCACACCTCCACCTCCCCTGCCAAACACCCCTCCCAACTCCTCTGCCGACTCACCTTCACCCCCGCCCCTCCCCCGCTCCCATCGCCCATACCCCTGCCCCTCTACCTCCCCCCAACACCCTGCACCAAATCCCCTCCCTCACTACCCTCCCACCCCCACCTCACCCCCACTCCCGTGCCCCTAAGCCCTACCCACTCCTCGCTCTCCTGTCCCCCTCCCCAATCCCCTCCCTCTCCTCCCCACTCCACTCCCTCCCATCTCCCACTTCTCTCCCTCCCCTACCATTACCCCGCTCCACTTCCAAACACCCCTCCCCTACTCCCGTCCTCCTCCACCCCACTCCACTCCCCACTCCCATCCTCCACTACCGCCCCCCACTCCCCTCCCCCTTCCCTCCCACTCTGCCCTCCCCAACTCTCCCCACACTCCCCTCCCCCACTCCCGTCCCGCACTCACCCTAACCCTAACCCACTCTCGTTCCCCTACATCCTCATTCCACCTCTCCCTCCCCCACATCCCTGCCCCTCCGCCACATGCCTCCCCACCCCCTCCCCTCCACTCCCCTCACACTCCCAACTGCAAATCCCCTCCTCCATTCCCCTAACTACCCTCTCCCCACTCCACTCCCCTCACTCCCCAACCCCTCCTCTCACTCCTGTCCCCAAACCCCTCCCCCCACTCCCTTCGCCCACCCCTCCCCCACTTCTCCCCCACTCCTCCCACACTTCCCTCCTCCAACCCTCCCCCACTACCCCTGCACTCCTCCCCCACTCCTCCCACTCACAACTCCAAATCCCCTCACCCACTCTGCTAACTCCGCGCTGCACTCCCCTAACGTCCCTCTGCCCACTCTATTCCCCCTCTTCCCTCCCTCCCCAACCCCTCCCCTCACTCCTGTCCCCAGTCCCCTCCCCCCAATCCCCTCCCCCACTCCGCCCCCACTCCTCTCCCCCACTCCTCCCTACTCCCCTCCCCCACTCCCCTTCCTCAAACCGCTCCCCCAGCCTCTCCCCTCCCCCAAGAGCTCCCCTCCCCCACTCCTCTCCCCCACTCACCTACCCCACTCCCCACTCCCCTCCCATTTCCCTCCCCACTCTCACTTCCCCCACGCCCCTCCTCCACTGCCCTCGTACATTCCCCTCCTCAGTCCACTGCCCTCCGCACTCACCCTCTCCAACACCTCTCCCCCACTCTCTTCCCCCTCCTTAACCCAATTTACTATCCCACCCACTCCATTCACTCACTCCCTTACCCGTCTCCTCCCCATTCCTCTCCCCTTCCACTCCCCACCCCTCCTCTCCCCACTTCTCTCCCCCACTCCTCTTCACCACTCCTCTCCCCCACTCCTCTCCCCATCCTCTCCCCACCCCTCCACTCGCCCACTCCCCTCCCCCATTTCCCTCCCCACTCATCTTCCCACTCATCTCCCATCCCTCAATCCCCTCCACCACTTTCCTCCTCCACACCCGCTGCCCCCATTGCCCTCCCCTCCGCGACTCCCTTCACCTCTCACATCTCCCTCCCCTCACAGCCCCCTACTCCACTCCGCCTCCTCTCCCACATCTCCCACCGCCCTTCCCTCCCCCACCCCTTCCCAACTCCCCTCCTTTCCCCTACCCCACCTCACACACTCACTCCAATTTTCCCACTCGCCTTCCCCCATTCCCCTTTCCTAGTCCCTCCCTAACTCCCACTTCTCTCACCCAGTCCCGTCTCCCATTCCCCTCCCCCACTCCCTCACCTCACCCACTCCTCTCCCGCACACCCCTCCAGCAGAACCCTCCCCACCCCAATCCACTCCCACTCCCCTCCCCCACCCCCCGAACTCCCCTCCTCTTCCCCACTCCATTCCCCCACTCGCCTTCCCCCATTCCCCTTTCCTAGTCCCTCCCTAACTCCCACTTCTCTCACCCAGTCCCGTCTCCCATTCCCCTCCCCCACTCCCTCACCTCACCCACTCCTCTCCCGCACACCCCTCCAGCAGAACCCTCCCCACCCCAATCCACTCCCACTCCCCTTCCCCACGCCCCTCATGACTCCCCTCCCCCTTTCCACTTCCCCAATTCACACATTCACTCCCCTCATCCTCCTCACTCACCTCCACCTCCCCTCTCCCATTGCCCTCTCCACTCCCCTCCCCCACTCCCCTCCCCCACTCCCCTCCCCCATTCCCTTCCCCCACCCCCAGTCCCTTTCCCCTCTCCTCCCCAATACCCCATCACCTACCCCCTCCCCTCTCCTCCCCAACAACCTCCCACTTACCCCTCCACTCTCCTCCCCAACACCCCCTCCCCCTCAACTCCCCTCCCCCAATCCCCTCTCCACTCCCCTCCCCCTCCCCCACTACCCTCCCCATTCCCTTCCCCTCCCCCTCCCCCACCCCCCACCACAACGCCCTTCCCCCTCAACATGCCCACTCTATTCCCCCACTCCCTTCCCTCTCCCCTTCCCCCTTCCCCCTCCCCAATCCCCTACACAACACCCACCCCCTACTTCTCATCGGCTTCCGCCACTCCCCTCCGCCACTCCCATCTTTCACTGCCCTCCCCCACTACCCTACACCTCCCCCACTACCCTCCTCGAGTCCCCTTCCCCACTGCCCTGTCCACTCGCCTCCTTTCCCCACTCCACTCCCCTCTCCCCTCCCGCACCACACGCTGCACACTCACCTGCATCTCCCACTTCCCTCCCCCTCCCCACTCCCCTACTCACCCTCCCCTGCCACTCTCCCCTCCCCTGCACTTCCCGTCCCACATCCCCCTCCCCACTCCATTCCCAAACTCCCCTTCCCCCTCCACCTCCCCCACTCCAAGCCCCCATTCCCCACCCATCCCCCACTCCACCACTTTCCTCGCTCGCTCCCATCCACCACTACACTCCCCACTCCTCTTTAACCTCCCCTACACCCCTTCACTTACCACACTCTCCCCCTCACATACCCTCTCTCTCCCCCTCACATCCCCTCTCCCTCCCCACAACCCTCCCTCTGCCCCACTCACTCTCCCCCACTCCCCTAACTCCCCTCCCTGTTCCCTGCACTCCATCCCACTGCCCTCCTTTATTCCCTTCCTGCTCCCCCTCTATCACTCCCATCCCCCTCCCCGCCCTTCCCCCTCCCTCCCCACTCTATTCCCCCACTCCCTTCCATCTCCCCTTCCCCCTTCCGCCTTACCCCCTCCCCAATCCCTTCCACAACACCCACCCCCTACTTCTCATCGGCCTCCCCCACTCCTCTCCGCCATTCCCATCTTTCACTACCCTCCCCCAGTACCCTTACCCACTACCCTCCCCCACTACCCCACACCTCCCCCACTACCCTCCGCGAGTCCCCTTCTCCACTGCCCTGTCCACTCCCCTCCTTTCCTCACTCCACTCCCCTCCCTCCCCCTCCCCACCACACTCTGCACACTCACTCCCGTCTCCCATTCCCTACCCCTCCCCACTCCCCCTCTCCCCTACTCCCCTTCCCCTGCATCACTCCCCTTAACTTCTCACATCCCCCTCCTCCACTCACATCCTCACTCCACTCCCCCACTCCAAGACCCCATTCCCCACTCCCTCCCCCACTCCACTACTCTCCTGCCTCACTCCCATCCGCCACTCCACTCCTCACTCCTCTCTCCCCTCCCGTACACCCTTTCACTCACCACCCTCTCCCCCTCACATCCCCTCTCCCTCCCCACAACCCTCCCCCTGCCCCACTCACCCTCCCCCAGTCCCCTAACTTTGCACCCCCACTCTCCAACTCCCCTCCCTGTTCCCTGCACCCCACCCCACTTCCCTCCCTTATTCCCTTCCTGCTCCCCCTCTACCACTCCCATCCCCCTCCCTGCCCTTCCCCCTCCCCTTCCCCACTCTATTCCCCCACTCCCTTCCCTCTCCCCTTCTCCCCCTCCCCAATCCCCTCCACCACTCACCTACCCTACTCCTCATTGGCTAACCCCATTTCCTTCCGCCACTCACCTCCCCCACTACCATCCACCTACCCCGTTACCCTCCACGAGTCCCCTTCCCCACATCCCTTCTCCACTGCCCTACCAACTCCCCTCCCTTCCCCACACCCCTCTTCCGTCCTCTAACCAACACTGCAAACTCACTCCCATTTCCCACTCCACTCTCACTGCCACCTTGCACATTCCTCTCCCTGCTCCCCTCACCCTCCCCTGCCCAGTCCCCTCCACTACTCCCCTCCCCAACCCCCTGCACTCCCCTCCCACACTCCCCACTCTCCTCCCTCACTTGCATCCTCCACTCT
Source organism: Heterodontus francisci (assembly GCF_036365525.1). Classification (NCBI taxonomy): domain Eukaryota; kingdom Metazoa; phylum Chordata; class Chondrichthyes; order Heterodontiformes; family Heterodontidae; genus Heterodontus; species Heterodontus francisci. The sequence goes on from NW_027141586.1 coordinate 4,899, forward strand.
AGTTCCTACTCCTCTCTCCCGTCCCCTTTACCGCCCACTCACCACCCTCTCCCCTCACACTCCCTCTCACTCCCCACTACCCTCCCCCAATCCCACTCACCCTCCCCCACTCCCCCTCCCTCACGCCCCATCCCCAATCCCTTCCCCCACACCTTTCCCCCAGTCCCATCAACCCTTCCCTCCCCTTCCCCCTCACGCAACACCCCCTCCTACACTCCCCAGCACCTCCCCACTCCTCTTCTGCCTCCCTTCCCCTACCCCCAACCTCCACTACCCTCCCCCACTCCCCTCCCCACTCCCCTCCCCCACTGCCCACCCCCATTCCGCTCCCCGCACCCCTCCCTCCTCCCCTCCCGTCTCCCACTCCCCTTCCCCTCCCCCACTCCCCTCCCACACTTCTGTCCCCTATTACCCTCACCCACACCGCTCCCCCTCCCCCTCCTTCATTCCGCTTCACCACTCCCCCACTCTCCTCCCTCACTCCCATCCTCCACTCCACTCCCAACTCCACTCTACCCTACCGTACACTTCCCACTCACCTCCTTCTCCCCCTCACACTCCTTCTCCTTCCCCACTCCCATCCCCGAATCCCACTGCCCCTCCCCCACTCACATCACCCTCCCCTCCCTCACTCCCCGCTCCACTACCGCACTCCCCTCCCCCACTCCACTTCTCAACTCTCATCCCTCACTTCCATCCTTCACTCCCCTCCCCACTCCCCTCATCCACACCCCTCACCTACTCCACTCACCCCTCCCCCACTCCTCACTCTCCACTCCCCTCCCCACTTGCCTATCTGCCTCGCCCACTCCATTTCCCCCACTCCCCTCCACAACTCCCCCTCCCTCACTCCCCTCCCCCATTGCCCTCCCCACCACCCTCCCCCACTCCTCTCCCACAATCCGCTCATCCCTACCCCACTCCTCACTCCGCACTACCCTCCTCAACACCGCACCCCTCACTCTCCTCCCTCACTACCCTCCCTAACTCCTCACCCCCTCTCCCTCCCCACTCCCTTCCCGCACTCCACACTCCCCTCCCCCACTCCCCACTCCTCACTCCCCTGTCCTCACTCTCCATTCCCCTCACCTCCCCCTCCACTCACCCACTCCCCTCTACCCTCCCCCACTATCCTCCCCACTACCCTCCCTTACTCCTCTCCCCCACTCCCCCCCGCACTCCCCCTCCCCGACAAGGCCCTGCCCCTCTATCACTCCACTCCTACACACCCCACCACCTCCCCACTCCCCCACTCACCCACTCCTCACTCCCCACTCCACTCCCCACTCCCCGACTCACCTCTCTCCCACTCTCCACTCCTCACTCTCCACTCCACTCCCCACTCCTCACTCCCCTCCCCCACTCCCCTCACCGACTTACCACTCCCCTCCCCAACTACCCAATCCCCAATCCCCTCCCGCACTGCTCACTCCCCTCCCCCACTCCTCACTCCCCTCCCACAAACCCCACTCCCCTCACCCACTCCCCACTCCCCTCCCCCACTCCCAACTCCCCTCCCCCACACCCCACTCCTCACTCCCCTCTCCACTCCCCCACTCCCTACTACCCACTTCTCACTCCACTCCCCCACTCCCCACTTCTCACTCCCCACTTCTCACTCCCCACTCAACTCCCCACTCCCAACTCCCCACTACCCACTCCTCACTCCCCACTCCTCACTCCCCAATCCACTCACTACTCCTCATTCCCCACACCATTCCCCACTCCCCCACTGCCCACTACTCACTCCCCACTCTACTCCTCACTCTCCACTCCCCTCACACACTCCCCTCTCAACCATCCCTTCCCCAACCCCACTCCCCACTCCTCACTCCACTCCCCACTCCATCACTCCCCACTCCTCTCTCCCCACATCACGCCCCACTACCCCACTGCCCACTCCTCACTCCCAACTCCACTTCCAACTCCACACTCCCCTCCCTACTCCTCATTCATGTCACCCACTCACCAGTCCCCTCCCCCACACCCCACCCCCCACACCCACTCCCCATTCCACATTCCCTCCCCGACTCCTCACTCCCCTCCCCCACTCCACACTCCCATCTCACAACCCCACTCCCCTACCCCACTCCCCACTCCCATCACCCACCCCCACCCCCACACCCCGCAACGCTCCTCCACACCCCTCTCCTCACTCCCCACTCCACTCCCCCACACCCCACTCCCCACCCCCAGTCCTCACTCCACTCCCCCATTCTCCACTACCCACTTCCCTCCCCCACTCTCCACTCCAGACTCAATTTCCCCCACTCTCCACTCCCCTATCCCACTCTAAACTCCCGTCCACCACTCCCCTCTCCCACTCTCCACTCCTCTCCCCCACCCCCCTCCCCCACTTCCCACCCCCACTCCTCATTGCCCTCCTTACCTCTCCCCACAACCACACCCACACACAATCCTTTCCCCACTCTCACTCCTGCGCTCCCAACTCACCTCCCCACTCCCCACCCCCACTCCCCATCCTCACTCCCTTCCCAAGTCACATTCCCACTCTCCCACCCCCACTCCTCCTCCTCACTCCCCTCCCGCACTCTCCACGCCCCTCCTCCACTCCCCCTCCTCACTCCCCACTCCATTCCCCCACTCCCTTCCCCCACTCCCTTCCCCCACTCCCTTCCCCCACTCCACTCCCCCACTCCCGTCCCCAACTCCCCACTCACCTCCTCCAATCCCCACTCCTCACTCCCCACTCACATACAAGACACTCCAACTCCCCTCCCCAACTCCCAATTCCCCCACCCCTCTCACTCCCCACTCCCCACTCCCCTCCTCTACTCCCCTCCTCCACTCTTCCACTCCCAACTGACCTCCCACATGTCCCACACCCCTCCCCCAAAGCCCTCCCACTCCCCCTCTCTCCTCCCACTCCACAACTCTCCCCTCCCCTCCCCCACTCCACAACTCTCCCCTCCCCTCCCCCACTTGCCTCCTCTCCCCTCCCCTCCCCCACACGCCTCCTCTCCCCTCCCCTCTCCCACTCGCCTCCTCTCCCCTCCCCTCCCACACTTGCCTCCTCTCTCCTCCCCCACTACGCCTCCTCTCCCCTCCCCTCCCCCACACGCCTCCTCTCCCCTCCCCTCTCCCACTCGCCTCCTCTCCCCTCCCCTCCCACACTTGCCTCCTCTCTCCTCCCCCACTACGCCTCCTCTCCCCTCCCCCACACTTGCCTCCTCTCTCCTCCCCCACTACGCCTCCTCTCCCCTCCCCTCCCCCACACGCCTCCTCTCCCCTCCCCTCTCCCACTCGCCTCCTCTCCCCTCCCCTCCCACACTTGCCTCCTCTCTCCTCCCCCACTACGCCTCCTCTCCCCTCCCCTCCCACACTTGCCTCCTCTCTCCTCCCCCACTACGCTTCCTCTCCACTCTTCTCCCCCACTCCCCACTCCCGACTCAATTCCACCACTTCCCACTCTCCACTCTCGTCCCCCAATCTCCACTCCCGTACACTCCTCCCCCACTCCTTTCATCACTCCACTTTTCACTCCCCTATCCCTCACCCCTCCTCCACTCACCTCCACCTCTCCCCTCCACTCCCCTCCCCATACCCACTCCACTTCCATTTCCCCTATTCCTCACCCCTCACACACTCCCCTCCCCTCTCACCTCCACTCCCCTTTCCACTCCTCTTCCCACTTCGCTCCCCCACTCCCCTCCCCACTCCCCTCCTCTCCCATCCCCCACTCCCCTCCCCCACTGCCCTCCCCCACTCTCCACTCCTCACTCCAACTCCCCTTTGCCACAAGTCTGGATTGAATTGGCTATTTCCTGGTGTGTGAGTGGGACTCAGTACCACTCCAGCTGTTATTAAGTACTTTAGATAGGTCAGTTTTTGTCCAGTGTGTGCAGGAGGGTTTTCTGACACAGTATGTAGACAGGCCAACCAGGGGCGATGCCACATTGGATTTGGTACTGGGAAATGAACCCGGCCAGGTGTGAGATTTAGATGTAGGTGAGCACTTTGGTAATAGTGATCACAATTCGGTTAGGTTTACGTTAGCGATGGGCAGGGACAGGTATATACCGCAGGGCAAGAATTATAGCGGGGGGAAAGGAAATTATGATGCGATTAGGCAGGATTTAGGATGCGTAGGATGGGGAAGGAAACTGCAGGGGTTGGGAACAATCGAAATGTGGAGCTTATTCAAGGAGCAGCTACTGTGTGTCCTTGATAAGTATGTACCTGTGAGGCAGGCAGGAAGTTGTCGAGCGAGGGAGCCGTGGTTTACTGAAGAAGTTGAAGCGCTTGTCAAGAGGAAGAAGAAGGCTTATGTTAGGATGAGGCGTGAAGGCTCAGTTAGGGCGCTTGAGAGTTACAAGCTAGCCAGGAAGGATCTAAAGGGAGAGCTAAGAAGAGCAAGGAGAGGACACGAGAAGTCATTGGCGGATAGGATCAGGGAAAACCCTAAGGCTTTCTATAGGTATATCAGGAATAAAAGAATGACTAGTTAGATTAGGGCCAATCAAGGATAGTAGTGGGAAGTTGTGTGTGGAATCAGAGGAGATAGGGGAAGTGTTAAATGAATATTTTGCGTCAGTATTTACAGTGGAGAATGAAAATTTTGTTGAGGAGAATACTGAGATACAGACTACTAGGCTAGATGGGATTGAGGTTCACAAGGAGGAGGTGTTAGCAATTTTGGAAAGTATGAAAATAGATAAGTCCCCTGGGCCAGATGGGATTTATCCTAGGATTCTCAGGGAAGCTCGGGAGGAGATTGCAGAGCCTTTGTCCTTGATCTTTATGTCGTCATTGTCGACAGGAATAGTGCCGGAAGACTGGAGGATAGCAAATGTTGTCCTCTTGTTCAAGAAGGGGAGTAGAGACTGCCCTGGTAATTATAGACCTGTGAGCCTTACTTCGGTTGTGGGTAAAATGTTGGAAAAGGTTATAAGAGACAGGATTTATAATCATCTTGAAAAGAATAAGTACATTAGAGATAGTCAGCACGGTTTTGTGAAGGGTAGGTCGTGCCTCAGAAACCTTATTGAGTTTTTCGAGAAGGTGACCAAACAGGTGGATGAGGGTAAAGCAGTGGATGTGGTGTATATGGATTTCAGTAAGGCGTTTGATAAGGTTCCCCACGGTAGGCGATTGCAGAAAATACGGAAGTATGGGGTTGAAGGTGATTTAGAGATTTGGATCAGAAATTGGATAGCTGAAAGAAGACAGAGGGTGGTGGTTGATGGCAAATGTTCATCCTGGAGTTTAGTTACTAGTGGTGTACCGCAAGGATCTGTTTTGGGGCCACTGTTGTTTGTCATTTTTATAAATGACCTGGAAGAGGGTGTAGAAGGGTGGGTTAGTAAATTTGCAGATGACACTAAGGTCTGTGGAGTTGTGGATAGTGCCGAAGGATGTTGTAGGTTACAGAGGGACATAGATAGGCTGCAGAGCTGGGCTGAGAGATGGCAAATGGAGTTTAATGCGGAAAAGTGCGAGGTGATTCACTTTGGAAGGAGTAACAGGATTGCAGAATACTGGGCTAATGGGAAGATTCTTGGTAGTGTAGATGAACAGAGAGATCTTGGTGTCCATGTGCATAAATTCCTGAAGGTTGCTCCCCAAGTTAATAGGGCTGTTAAGAAGGCATATGGTGTGTTAGCTTTTATTAGTAGGGGGATCGAGTTTCGGAGCCACGAGGTCATGCTGCAGCTGTACAAAACTCTGGTGAGACCGCACCTTGAGCATTGCGTGCAGTTCTGGTCACCGCATTATAGGAAGGATGTGGAAGCTATGGAAAGGGTGCAGAGGAGATTTACTAGGATGTTGCCTGGTATGGAGAGAAGGTCTTACGAGGAAAGGCTGAGGGACTTGAGGTTGTTTTCGTTGGAGAGAAGGAGGAGGAGAGGTGACTTAATAGAGACATATAAGATAATCAGAGGGTTAGATAGGTTGGATAGTGAGAGTCTTTTTCCTCGGATGGTGATGGCAAACACGAGGGGACATAGCTTTAAGTTGAGGGGTGATAGATATAGGACAGATGTGAGAGGTAGTTTCTTTACTCAGAGAGTAGTAGGGGCGTGGAACGCCCTGCCTGCAGCAGTAGTAGATTCGCCAACTTTAAGGGTTCAGTACCACCCCATCTGTTATTAATAGTGGTCTGGGTAGAATTGGCTCATTCCTGGTGGGTGAGTGGGGTTCAGTACCACTCCAGCTGGTATTAATAGAAGCCTGTATTGAATTGGCTCATTCCTGGGGTGTGAGTGGGACTCAGTACCACCCCATCTGTTATTAATAGTGGTCTGGATTGAATTGGCTCTTTCCTGGTGGGTGAGTGGTGCTCAGTACCACTCCAGCTGGTATTGATTGATGTTTGTAATGAACTGTCCCTTTCCTGGTGTGTGAGTGGGACACTGTGCCAGATCACCCGGAGTTAATAGAGTCCTGGAATGAACTGTCTCTTCTCAGCTGTGTGAGTGGGATTCAGTCCCACTCCAAATGTTACTAATAGAGGTCTGCATTGAATTGTCTCTTTCCTGGTGTGTGATTGGGGCTCAGAACCACTCCAGCTGGTATGAAAAGAGGTCTGGATTGAATTGGCTCTTTTTGGTGTGTGAGTGGGACTCAGTACCACTCCAGCTGGTATTAAAAGAGGTCTGGATTGAATTGGCTCTTTTTGGTGTGTGAGTGGGGCTCAGTACCACTCCAGCTGGTATTAAAAGAGGTCTGGATTGAATTGGCTCTTTTTGGTGTGTGAGTGGGACTCAGTACCACTCCAGCTGGTATTAATAGCGGCCTGGATTGAATTGGTTGCTGCTGGTTCCTGAGGGGGGCTCAGTACCATCCTGCTGGTATTAATAGAGGTCTGGATGGAATGGTCTCTTTCCTGGTGTGTCCGTGAGAATCAGTACCATTCCAGCTGGTATTAATAGAGGCCTGGAATGAATTGGCTCCTTCTGTTGTGTGAGTGGGACTCAGTACCACTCCAGCTGATATTTATAGATGTTTGGAATGAACTGTCCCTTTCCTGGTGTGTGAGTGGGACACAGTGCCAGATCACCCGGAGTTAATAGAGTCCTGGAATGAACTGTCTCTTCTCAGCTGTGTGAGTGGGACTCAGTCCCACTCCAAATGTTACTAATAGAGGCCTGCATTGAATTGGCGCTTTACTGTTGTGTGAGTGGGACTCAGTGCCACTCCAGCTGGTGTTAAAAGAGGTTTGGATTGAATTGGCTCTTTCATGGTGTTTGAGTGAGACTCAGTACCTCTCCAGCTGGTATTAACAGAGGTTTGGATTGAATTGGCTCTTTCCTGGTGTGTGAGTGGGGCTCGGTACAACTCCAGCTGGTATTGATAGCGGCCTGGATTGTATTGGCTCTTTCTGGTGTCTGAGTGGGGCTCAGTACCAATCCTGCTGGTATTAATATAGGTCTGGATGGAATTGACTCTTTCCTGGTGTGTGCGTGAGACTCTGTACCACTCCAGCTGGTATTAATAGAGGTCTGGATTGAATTGGTTCTTTCCTGGGGAGTGAGTGGGGATCTGTACCACTCCAGCTGGTATTAATAGAGGTCTGGATTGAATTGGCTCTTTCCTGGTGTGTGAGTGGGACTCAGAACCACTCCAGCTGGTATTAATAGAGGCCTGGATTGAATTGGCTCTTTCCTGAGGTGTGAGTGGGGATCTGTACCACTCCAGCTGGTATTAATAGAGGCCTGGATTGAATTGGCTCTTTCCTGGTGTGTGAGTGGGGATCTGTACCACTCCAGCTGGTATTAATAGAGGCCTGGATTGAATTGGCTCTTTCTGGTGTGTGTGTGGGGCTCAGTACCACTCCAACTGGTATTAATAGAGGCCTGGAATGAACTGTTCTTTTCCTGCTGTGTGAGTGGGACTCAGTCGCACTTCAGCTAGTATTAATAGATGTCTGGATTGAATTGCCTCTTTCCTTGTGCGTGAGTGGGACTCAGTCGCACTCCAGCTGGTATGAATAGTGGTCTGGATTGAATTGGCTGTTTCCTGGTTTGAGAGTGGGACTCAGTACCACTCCAGCTAGTATTAATAGAGGCCTGAATTGAATTGGCTCTTTCCTGGTTTGTGAGTGGGACTCAGTACCACTCCAGCTGGTATTAATAGAGGCCCAGATTGAATTGGCTCTTTCCTGGTTTGTGAGTGGGGCTCAGTACCACTCCAGCTGGTATTAATAGAGGCCCAGATTGAATTGCCTCTTTCTGGTGTGTGAGTGGGTCTCAGTACCACTCCAGATGGTATTAATAGAGGCCTGAATTGAATTGGCTCTTTCCTGGTTTGTGAGTGGGACTCAGTACCACTCCAGCTGGTATTAATAGAGGCCCAGATTGAATTGGCTCTTTCCTGGTTTGTGAGTGGGTCTCAGTACCATTCCAGCTGGTATTAATAGAGGCCCAGATTGAATTGCCTCTTTCTGGTGTGTGAGTGGGACTCAGTACCACTCCAGCTGGTATTAATAGAGGCCCAGATTGAATTGCCTCTTTCTGGTGTGTGAGTGGGTCTCAGTACCACTCCAAATGGTATTAATAGAGGCCCAGATTGAATTGCCTCTTTCTGGTGTGTGAGTGGGTCTCAGTACCACTCCAGCTGGTATTAATAGAGGCCCAGATTGAATTGCCTCTTTCTGGTTTGTGAGTGGGACTCAGTACCACTCCAGCTGGTATTAATAGAGGCCCAGATTGAATTGGCTCTTTCCTGGTTTGTGAGTGGGTCTCAGTACCATTCCAGCTGGTATTAATAGAGGCCCAGATTGAATTGCCTCTTTCTGGTGTGTGAGTGGGTCTCAGTACCACTCCAAATGGTATTAATAGAGGCCTGGAATGAACTGCCCTTTCCTGGTTTGTGACTGGGACTCAGTACCCCTCCAGCTAGTATTAATAGAGGCCTGGATTGTATTGGCTCTTTCTGGTGTCTGCGTGGGGCTCAGAACCATTCCTGCTGGTATTAATTGAGGTCTGGATTGAATTGGCGCTTTCCTGGTGTGTGAGTGGGAGTTAATTCCATTCCAGCTGGTATTATTCGAGGCCTAGATTGAATTGGCCGTTTCCTGGTGTGTGACTGGGGCTCAGAACCACTCCAGCTGGTATTAATAGAAGCCTGGAATGAACTGTCCCTTTCCTGCTGTGTGAATGGGACTCAGTCGCACTGCAGCTTGTATTATTGAGGTCTGGATTGAATTGGCACTTTCCTGGTGTGTGAGTGGGGCTCAGAACCACTCCAGCTGGGATTAAAAGAGGTCTGGACTGAATTCGCTCTTTCCGGGTGTGTGAATGGGGTTCAGTACCAGTCCAGCTGCTTTTCTTGGAGTTCTGGATTGAATTTGCTCTTTCCTGGTGTGTGAGGGGGCTCAGTACCATTCCAGCTGGTATTAACAGAGGCCTGGATTGAATTGGCTCTTTCTGGTGTGATTACGTGGGGCTCAGTACCATTCCAGCTGGTATTAACAGAGGCCTGGATTGAATTGGCTCTTTCCTGCTGTGTGTGTGGGACTCAGTCGCACTCCAGCTGGTATGAATAGAGGTCTGGATTGAATTGGCTGTTTCCTGGTGTGTGAGTGTGACTAAGGGGAAGAGCAGGCAGGGAGCAGATGATGAATGTAAAGGGACTGGTGGTCTGAGGTGCATTTGTTTTAATGCAAGAAGTGTAGTAGGTAAGGCAGATAAACTTAGGGCTTTGATTAGTACCCGGGAGTATGATGTTATTGCTATTACTGAGACTTGGTTGAGGGAAGGGCATGATTGGCAACTAAATATCCCAGGATATCGATGCTTCAGGTGGGATAGAGAGGGAGGTAAAAGGGGTGGAGGAGTTGCATTACTGGTTAAAGAGGATATCACAGCTGTGCTGAAGGAGGGCACGATGGAGGACTCGAGCAGTGAGGCAATATGGACAGAACTCAGAAATAGGAAGGGTGCGGTAACAATGTTGGGGCTGTACTACAGGCCTCCCAACAGCGAGCGTGAGATAGAGGTACAAATATGTAAACAGATTATGGAAAGATGTAGGAGCAACAGGGTGGTGGTGATAGGAGATTTTAATTTTCCAAACATTGACTGGGATTCACTTAGTGTTAGAGGTCCAGATGGAGCAGAATTTGTAAGGAGCATCCAGGAGGGTTTTCTAGAGCAGTATGTAAATAGTCCAACTCGGGAAGGGGCCATACTGGACCTGGTGTTGGGGAATGAGCCCGGCCAGGTTGTTGAAGTTTCAGTAGGGGACTACTTTGGGAATAGTGATCACAATTCCGTAAGCTTTAAAATACTCATGGACAAAGACGAGAGTGGTCCTAAAGGAAGAGTGCTAAATTGGGGGAAGGCCAACTATACCAAAATTCGGCAGGAGCTGGGAAATGTAGATTGGGAGCAGCTGTTTGAAGGTAAATCCACATGTGATATGTGGGAGGCTTTTAAAGAGAGGTTGATTAGCGTTCAGGAGAGACATGTTCCTGTGAAAATGAGGGATAGAAATGGCAAGATTAGGGAACCATGGATGACAGGTGAAATTGTGAGACTAGCTAAGAGGAAAAAGGAAGCATACATAAGGTCGAGGCGGCTGATGAAAGACGAAGCTTTGAAAGAATATCGGGAATGTAGGACCAATCTGAAACGAGGAATTAAGAGGGCTAAAAGGGGTCATGAAATATCTTTAGCAAACAGGGTTAAAGAAAATCCCAAAGCATTTTATTCATATATAAGGAGAAAGAGGGTAACTAGAGAAAGGATTGGCCCACTAAAGGACAAAGGAGGAATGTTATGCGTGGAGTCAGCGAAAATGGGTGAGATTCTAAACGAGTACTTTGCATCGGTATTCACCGAGGAGAGGGACATGACAGATGTTGAGATTAGGAACAGATGTTTGATTACTCTCGGTCAAGTCGGCATAAGGAGGGAGGAAGTGTTGGGTATTCTAAAAGGCATTAAGGTGGACAAGTCCCCAGGTCCGGATGGGATCTATCCCAGGTTTCTGTGGGAAGCGAGAGAGGAAATAACTGGGGCCTTAACAGATATCTTTGCAGCATCCTTAAACACGGGTGAGGTCCCGGAGGACTGGAGAATTGCTAATGTTGTCCACTTGTTTAAGAAGGGTAGCAGGGATAATCCAGGTAATTATAGACCGGTGAGCCTGACGTCAGTGGTAGGGAAGCTGCTGGAGAAGATACTGAGGGATAGGATCTATTCCCATTTGGAAGAAAATGGGCTTATCAGTGATAGGCAACATGGTTTTGTGCAGGGAAGGTCATGTCTTACCAACTTAATAGAATTCTTTGAGGAAGTGGCAAAGTTGATGGATGAGGGAAGGGCTGTCGATGTCATATACATGGACTTCAGTAAGGCGTTTGATAAGGTTCCCCATGGCAGGCTGATGAAGAAAGTGAAGGTGCATGGGGTCCAGGGTGTACTAGCTAGATGGATAAAGAACTGGCTGGGCAACAGGAGACAGAGAGTAGCAGTAGAGGGGAGTTTCTCAAAATGGAGACGTGTGACCAGTGGTGTTCCACAGGGATCCGTGCTGGGACCACTGTTGTTTGTGATATACATAAATGATTTGGCGGAAAGTATAGGTGGACTGATTAGCAAGTTTGCAGACGACACTAAGATTGGTGAAGTAGCAGATAGTGAAGGGGACTGTCAGAGAACACAGCAGAATATAGATAGATTGGAGAGTTGGGCAGAGAAATGGCAGATGGAGTTCAATCAGGGCAAATGCGAGGTGATGCATTTTGGAAGATCCAATTCAAGAGTGAACTATACAGTAAATGGAAAAGTCCTGGGGAAAATTGATGTCCAGAGAGATTTGGGTGTTCAGGTCCATTGTTCCCTGAAGGTGGCAACGCAGGTAAATAGAGTGGTCAAGAAGGCATACGGCATGCTTTCCTTCATCGGACGGGGCATTGAGTACAAGAGTTGGCAGGTCATGTTACAGTTGTATAGGACTTTGGTTCGGCCACATTTGGAATACTGCTTGCAGTTCTGGTCGCCACATTACCAAAAGGATGTGGATGCTTTGGAGAGGGTGCAGAGGAGGTTCACCAGGATGTTGCCTGGTATGGAGGGCGCTAGCTATGAAGAGAGGTTGAGTAGATTAGGATTATTTTCATTAGAAAGACGGAGGTTGAGGGGGGACCTGATTGAAGTGTACAAAATCATGAGAGGTATAGACAGGGTGGATAGCAAGAAACTTTTTCCCAGAGTGGGGGTTTCAATTACTAGAGGACACGAGTTCAAAGTGAAAGGGGAAAAGTTTAGGGGGGATATGCGTGGAAAGTTCTTTACGCAGAGGGTGGTGGGCACTTGGAACGCATTGCCAGCGGAGGTGGTAGATGCGGGCACGATGGAGTCTTTTAAGATGTATCTGGACAGATACATGAATGGGCAGGAAGAAAAGTGATACAGACCCTTAGAAAATAGGCGACATGTTTAGAGAGAGGATCTGGATCGGCGCAGGCTTGGAGGGCCGAAGGGCCTGTTCCTGTGCTGTAATTGTCTTTGTTCTTTGTTCTTTGTTCTTTGAGTACCACTCCAGCTGCTATTAATGGAGGTCTGGATCGAATTGGCACTTTCCTGGTGTGTGAGTGGGGATCAGTTCAACTCCAGCTGGTATTAATAGAGGCCTGGAATGAACTGTCACTTTCCTGCTATGTGAGTGGGACTCAGTCGCACTCCAGCTGGTATTAATTAGTGGTCTGGATTCAATTGGCTCTTTCCTGGTGTGTGAGTGGGGCTCAGTACAACTCCAGCTGGTATGAATAAAGGTCTGGATTGAATTCTCTCTTCCCTGGTGTGTGAGTGGGGCTCAGTACCTCTCCAGCTGGTATTAAGAGGTCTGGATTGAATGGGCCTCTTTCCTGGTGTCTGAGTGATCCTCTGTCGCACTCCAGCTGGTATTAATAGAGGCCTGGAATGACCTGTCCCTTTCCGGCTGTGTGAGTGGGACTCTGTCGCACTCCAGCTGGTATTAATAGAGGCCTGGAATGAACTGACACCTTCATGGCGTGTGAGAGGGACTCAGACGCACTCCAGCTGCTATTATGGAGGTCAGGATTGAATTGGCTCTTTCTGGAGTGTGAGATGGAGTTAATTCCACTCCAGCTGGTATGAATAGAGGCCTGAATTGAATTGGCACTTTCCTGGTTTGTGAGTGGGACTCAGTACCACTCCAGCTGGTATTAATAGAGGCCTGAATTGAATTGGCTCTTTCCTGGGGTGTGAGTGGGACTCAGTACCACTCCAGCTGGTATTAATAGAGGCCTGCAATGAACTGACCCCTTCATGGCGTGTGAGTGGGACTTGGACGCACACCAGCTGCTATTATAGAGGTCAGGATTGAATTGGCTGTTTCTGGTGTGTGTGATGGAGTTAATTCCACTCCAGCTGGTATTAATAGAGGCCTGGAATGAACTGCCCTTTCCTGGTTTGTGAGTGGGACTCAGTACCCCTCCAGCTGGTATTAATAGAGGCCTGGATTGAATTGGATCTTTCTGGTGTCTGCGTGGGGCTCAGTACCATTCCAGCTGGTATTAATAGAGGCCTGAATTGAATTGGCTCTTTCCTGGTTTGTGAGTGGGACTCAGTACCACTCCAGCTGGTATTAATAGAAGCCTGCAATGAACTGACCCCTTCATGGCATGTGAGTGGGACTTAGACGCACACCAGCTGGTATTATAGAGGTCAGGATTGAATTGGCTGTTTCTGGTGTGTGTGATGGTGTTAATTCCACTCCAGCTGGTATTAATAGAGGCCTGGAATGAACTGCCCTTTCCTGGTTTGTGAGTGAGACTCAGTACCCCTCCAGCTGGTATTAATAGAGGCCTGGATTGAATTGGATCTTTCTGGTGTCTGCGTGGGGCTCAGTACCATTCCTGCTGGTATTAATAGAGGTCTGGATTGAATTGGCTATTTCCTGGTGTGTGAGTGGGAGTTAATTCCACTCCAGCTGGTATTAATAGAGGCCTAGATTGAATTGGCCGTTTCCTGGTGTGTGACTGGGGCTCAGAACCACTCCAGCTGGGATTAATAGAAGCCTGGAATGAACTGTCCCTTTCCTGCTGTGTGAGTGGGACTCAGTCGCACTGCAGCTGGTATTATAGAGGTCTGTATTGAATTGGCACTTTCCTGGTGTGTGAGTGGGGCTCAGAAACACTCCAGCTGGGATTGAAACAGGTCTGGACTGAATTCGCTCTTTCCGGGTGAGTGAATGGGGTTCAGTACCATTCCAGCTGCTTTTCATGGAGGTCTGGTTGGAAGTTACCCTTTACTGGAGTGTGAGGGGGCTCAGTACCATTCCAGCTGGTATTAATAGAGGCCTGGATTGAATTGGCTCTTTCTGGTCTGTGTGTGGGGCTCAGTACCATTACAACTGGTTAAATAGAGGCCTGGAATGAACTGTCCCTTTCCTGCTGTGTGTGTGGGACTCAGTCGCACTTCAGCTCGTATTATAGAGGTCTGGATTGAATTGGCTCTTTGCTGGGGAGTGAGTGGGAGTTAATTCCACTCCAGCTGGTATTAATAGAGGCCTGGAATGAACCGTCCCTTTCCTGCTGTGTGCTTGGCGCTCAGTCGCACTCCAGCTGGTATTATAGAGGTCTGGACCGGATTGGCTCTTAACTGATGTGTGAGTGGGACTCAGTACCACTCCAGCTGGTATTAATAGAGGTCGGGATTGAATTGGCTCTTTCCTGGTGTGTGAGTGGGATTCAGTACCATTCCAGCTGGTATTAATAGGGTTGGGATTGAATTGGCTCTTTCCTGGTGTGTGTGGGACTCAGTACCACTCCAGCTGGTATTAATAGAGGTCGGGATTGAATTGGCTCTTAACTGGTGTGTGAGTGGGACTCAGTACCATTCCAGCTGGTATTAATAGGGTTGGGATTGAATTGGCTCTTTCCTGGTGTGTGTGGGACTCAGTACCAGTCCAGCTGGTATTAATAGAGGTCTGAATTGAATTGGCTCTTTCCTGGTTTGTGAGTGGGACTCAGTACCACTCCAGCTGGTATTAATTCGTGTTCTGGATTCAATTGTCTCTTTCCTGGTGTGTGAGTGGGGTTCAGTAGAACTCCAGCTGGTATTAATAGAGGTCTGGATTGAATTCTCTCTTCCCTGGTGTGTGAGTGGGGCTCAGTACCACTCCAGCTGGTATTAATTAGTGTTCTGGATTCAATTGGCTCTTTCCTGGTGTGTGAGTGGGGTTCAGTAGAACTCCAGCTGGTATTAATAGAGGTCTGGATTGAATTGTCTCTTTCCTGGTTTGAGAGTGGGACTCAGTACCACTCCAGCTGGTATGAATAGCGGCCTGGATTGAATTGGCTCTTTCCTGGTGCGTGATTGGGACTCCGAACCACTCCAGCTGGTATTAATACGGTTGGGATTGAATTGGCTCTTTCCTGGTGTGTGAGTGGGACTCAGTACCACTCCAGCTGGTATTAATAGAGGTCTGGATTGAATTGGCTCTTTCCTGGTGTGTGAGTGGGACTCAGTACCACTCCAGCTAGTATTAATAGAGGCCTGGATTGAGTTAGCCACTTCCTGGTGTGTGAGCGGGGCTCAGTTCCACTCCTTCTGCTATTAATAGAGACATGGATTGAATTGGCCCTTTTTTGGTGAGTGAGTGGGGATTAGTGCCACTCCTGCTGGTATTAAAAGAGGCCTAAATTGAATTGTCTCTTTCCTGGTGTGTGAGTGAGACTCTGTACCACTCCAGCTGGTATTAATAGAGGCCTGGATTGAATTGGCTCTTTGCTGGGGAGTGAGTGGGGATCTGTACCACTCCAGCTGGTATTAAAAGAGGTCTGGATTGAATTGGCACTTCTTGATGTGTGTGTGGGGCTCAGTACCACTCCAGCTGGTATTAATAGAGGCTTGGATTGAATTGGCTCTTGCTGGTGCCTGAGTGGGGCTCAGTACCATCCTGGTGGTATTATTAGAGGTCTGGATGGAATGGTCTCTTTCCTGGTGCGTCCGTGAGAATCAGTACCATTCCAGCTGGTATTAATAGAGGCCTAGAATGAATTGGCTCTTTCTGGTGTGTGAGTGGGACACAGTGCCAGAACACCCGGTGTTAATAAAGTCCTGGAATGAACTGTCTCTTCTCTGCTGTGTGAGTGGGACTCAGTACCACTCCAGCTGCTATTAATATATACCTGGATTGAATTGCCTCTTTCCTGGTGTGTGAGTGGCTCTCAGTCCCACTCCAGTCGCTATAGAGCGAGGCCTGGATCGAAATGGCTCTTCCCTGGTGTGTGAGTGAGGCTCAGTGCCACTCCAGATGGTATTAATAGAGGTCTGGATTGAATTGGCTCTTTCATGGTTAGTGAGTGGGACTCAGTACCACTCCAGCTGGTATGAATAGAGGTCTGGATTGATTTGACTCTTTCCTGGTCTGTGCGTTGGACTCAGTACCACTCCAGCTGGTATTAATTGAGGTCTGAATTTAATTGGCTCTTTCATGGTTCGTGAGTGGGGCTCAGTACCACTCCAGCTGGTATTAATTGAGGTCTGAATTTAATTGGCTCTTTCATGGTTCGTGAGTGGGGCTCAGTACCACTCCAGATGGTATTAATAGAGGGCTGGATTGAATTGGCTCTTCCATGGTTAGTGAGTGGGACTCAGTACCACTCCAGCTGGTATGAATAGAGGTCTGGATTGAATTGGCTCTTTCTTGATGTGTGTGTGGGACTCAGTACCACTCCAGCTGGTATTAAAAGAGGTCTGGATTGAATTGGCACTTCTTGATGTGTGTGTGGGACTCAGTACCACTCCAGCTGGTATTAAAAGAGGTCTGGATTGAATTGGCACTACTTGGTGTGTGTGTTGGACTCAGTACCACTCCAGCTGGTATTAATAGAGGCTTGGATTGAATTGGCTCTTGCTGGTGCCTGAGGGGGGCTCAGTACCATCCTGCTGGTATTATTAGTGGTCTGGATGGAATGGTCTCTTTCCTGGTGCGTCCGTGAGAATCAGTATCACTCCAGCTGGTATTAATAGAGGCCTAGAATGAATTGGCTCTTTCTGGTGTGTGAGTGGGACACAGTGCCAGAACACCCGGTGTTAATAGAGTCCTGGAATGAACTGTCTCTTTGCTGTGTGAGTGGGATTCAGTCCCACTCCAAATGTTATTAATAGAGGTCTGGATTGAATTGGCTCCTTCCTGGTGAGTGAGTGGGACTCAGTACCACTCCAGCTGCTATTAATAGATACCTGGATTGAATTGCCTCTTTCCTGGTGTGTGAGTGGCTCTCAGTCCCACTCCAGCTGGTATAAATAGAGGCCTGGATTGAATTGGCTCTTTACTGGTGTGTGAGTGGGACTCAATACCACTCCTACTGGTATTGATATAAGCCTCGATTGATATGGCTCTCTCCTGGTGTGAGTGGGACTCACTGCCACTCCAGCTGGTATTAATAGAGGCCTGGATTGAATTGGCTCTTTACTGGTGTGTGAGTGGGACTCAATACCACTCCTACTGGTATTGATATAAGCCTCGATTGATATGGCTCTCTCCTGGTGTGAGTGGGACTCACTGCCACTCCAGCTGGTATTAATAGAGGCCTGTAATGAACTGTCCCTTTCCTGCTGTGTGAGTGGGACTCAGTCCCACTCCAGCTGGTATCAATGGCGGTCTGGCTTTAATTAGCTTTTTCCTGGTGTGTGAGTGGGAGTTAATTCCACTCCAGCTGGTATTAATAGAGACCTGGATTGAATTGGCTCTTTCTGGGGTGTTAGTGGGACTCAGTGCCACTCCAGCTAGTATTAATGGAAGCCTGGAATGAACTATCTCTTTCCTGGTGTGTGAGTGGGTCTCAGTCCCACTCCAGCTGGTATCAATGGCGGTCTGGCTTTAATTAGCTTTTTCCTGGTGTGTGAGTGGGTCTCAGTCCCACTCCAGCTGGTATCAATGGCGGTCTGGCTTTAATTAGCTTTTTCCTGGTGTGTGAGTGGGTCTCAGTCCCACTCCAGCTGGTATCAATGGCGGTCTGGCTTTAATTAGCTTTTTCCTGGTGTGTGAGTGGGGCTCAGTACCACTCCAGCTGGTATTAATAAAGGTTTGCATTGAATTGGCTCTTTCCTGGTGTGTCAGTGGGACTCAGTACCACTCCAGCTGGTGATAATATAGGCTCGGTTTCAATTGGCTCTTTCCTGGTGTGTGAATGGGAGTTAATTTTACTCCAGCTGGTATAAATAGAGGCCTGGATTGAATTGGTTCTTTCCCGGTATGTGAATGAGCCTCAGTACCACTCCAGCTGGTATTAATATTGGCTCAAATTCAATTGGCTCTTATCTGGTGTGTGAGTGGGGCTCAGTACCACTCCAGCTGGCATTAATAGAGGTCTGGATTGAATTGGCTGTTTCCTGGTGTGTGTGTGGGACTCAGTACCACTCCAGCTGGTTTTAACAAATGCCAGTTCGATCTGATGATATGCACTGTTGTCTGTTTGATGTCACCTG
Organism: Heterodontus francisci; assembly: GCF_036365525.1. Taxonomy (NCBI): domain Eukaryota; kingdom Metazoa; phylum Chordata; class Chondrichthyes; order Heterodontiformes; family Heterodontidae; genus Heterodontus; species Heterodontus francisci. Next base: position 23,330 of record NW_027141586.1, read on the forward strand.
CACCGCGGCCATTTTAAGCGACATGTGCTGCGGCCATTCTAAATGATGTGCTCTGTGGTCTGTTTGATGTCACCTTCACTGCGGCCATTTTACGTGACATATGGTACGGCCATTTTAAATGATATGCACTGTGGTCTGTTTGATGTCACCGTCACTGCGTCCATTTTAAATGTTATGCTCTGTGGTCTGTTTGATGTCACCTTGACTGCAGCCATTTTACGTGACATGTGCTGCGGCCATTTTAAATGATATGCACTGTGGTCTGTTTGATGTCACCTTCACTGCGGCCATTTTACGCGACATGTGCTGCGGCCATTTTAAATGATATGCACTGTGGTCTGTTTGATGTCACCGCCACTGCGTCCATTTTAAATGTTATGCCCTGTGGTCTGTTTGATGTCACCTTCACTGCGGCCATTTTACGCGACATGTGCTGCAGCCATTTTAAATGATATGCACTGTGGTCTGTTTGATGTCACCTTCACTGCGGCCATTTTACGCGACATGTGCTGCGGCCATTTTAAATGATATGCACTGTGGTCTGTTTGATGTCACCTTCACTGCGGCCATTTTACGCGACATGTGCTGCAGCCATTTTAAATGATATGCACTGTGGTCTGTTTGATGTCACCTTCACTGCGGCCATTTTACACGACATGTGCTGCGGCCATTTTAAATGATATGCGCTGTGGTCTGTTTGAATTGAGAGTAATCCACGGGGATCATTTTCAACGTTTTCTGTCCAGGGCAGTGAATGTAACAGATTATAAATGAGAATAAAATCTCATAAAGGATAATAAATCACAGACAATCATAAATATTATAAAGATTTACAAAGTGAGAGGAAGAATTATAAACAGTTTATAAAGGTTGTAAAGGTCAGTAAATGTTTATAAATTATTATAAAGAATTATCAATAATTATCAGGATTCTTTTAGTTTGAAAGGGATTATAAAAGAATCAGAAAGATTCAGACCCCGCCCCCACTCCCGTCACCCTGGAAACAGACCCCGCCCCCACTCCCGCCACCCTGGAAACAGACCCCGCCCCCACTCCCCGTCACCCTGGAAACAGACCCCGCCCCCACTCCCGTCACCCTGGAAACAGACCCCGCCCCCACTCCCGTCTCCCTGGAAACAGACCCCGCCCCACTCCCCGTCACCCTGGAAACAGACCCCGCCCCCAATCCCGTCACTCTGGAAACAGACCCCGCCCCCACTCCCGTCACCCTGGAAACAGACCCCGCCCCCACTCCCGTCACTCTGGAAACAGACCCCGCCCCCACTCCCGTCACCCTGGAAACAGACCCCTCCCCCACTCCCGTCACCCTGGAAACATACCCCGCCCCCACTCCCGTCACCCTGGAAACAGACCCCGCCCCCACACCGTCACCTTGGTAACAGACCCCGCCCCCACTCCCGTCACTCTGGAAACAGACCCCGCCCCCACTCCCGTCACCCTGGAAACAGACCCCGCCCCCACTCCCGTCACCTTGGTAACAGACCCCGCCCCCACTCTGTCACCCTGGTAACAGACCCCGCCCCCACTCCCGTCACCTAGGTAACATACCACGCCCCCACTCACGTCACCTTGGTAACAGACCCCGCCCCCACTCCCGTCACCTTGGTAACAGACCCGGCCCCCACACCCGTCACCCTGGAAACAGACCCCGCCCACATTCCCGTCACTCTGGAAACAGACCCCGCCCCCACTCGCCGTCACCTTGGAAACAGACCCCGCCCCCACTCGCCGTCACTTTGGTAACAGACTCCGCCCCCACTCCCGTCACCTTAGAAACATACCCCGCCCCCACTCCCGTCACCTTGGAAACAGACCCCGCCCCCACTCGCCGTCACTTTGGTAACAGACCACGCCCCCATTCGCCGTCACTCTGGAAACAGACCCCGCCCCCACTCACCGTCACCTTGGAAACAGACCCCGCCCCCACTCCCGTCACCTTGGAAACAGACCCCGCCCCCACTCGCCGTCACCGTGGTAACAGACCCCGCCCCCACTCCCGTCACCCTGGAAACAGACCCCGCCCACATTCCCGTCACTCTGGAAACAGACCCCGCCCCCCACTCGCCGTCACTTTGGTAACAGACTCCGCCCCCACTCCCGTCACCTTGGAAACATACCCCGCCCCCACTCCCATCACCCTGGAAACAGACCCCGCCCACATTCCCGTCACCTTGGAAACAGACCCCGCCCCACTCGCCGTCACCTAGGAAACAGGCCCCTCCCCCGCTCTGTCTCCATGGTGAGAGGCCCCTCCCCCGCTCTGTCTCCATGGTGAGAGGCCCCTCCCCCGCTCTGTCTCCATGGTGACAGTCCCCTCCCCCGCTCTGTCTCCATGGTGACAGTCCCCTCCCCCGCTCTGTCTCCATGGTGAGAGGCTCCTCCCCCGCTCTGTCTCCATGGTGAGAGGCCCCTCCCCCGCTCTGTCTCCATGGTGAGAGGCCCCGCCCCCGCACTGTCTCCATGGTGAGAGGCCCCTCCCCCGCTCTGTCTCCATGGTGAGAGGCCCCTCCCCCGCTCTGTCTCCATGGTGAGAGGCCCCTACCCCGCTCTGTCTCCATGGTGAGAGGCCCCTCCCCCGCTCTGTCTCCATGGTGAGAGGCCCCTCCCACGCTCTGTCTCCATGGTGAGAGGCCCCTCCCCCGCTCTGTCTCCATGGTGACAGGCCCCTCCCCCGCTCTGTCTCCATGGTGACAGGCCCCTCCCCCGCTCTGTCTCCATGGTGAGAGGCCCCTCCCCCGCTCTGTCTCCATGGTGACAGTCCCCTCCTCCGCTCTGTCTCCATGGTGACAGGCCCCTCCCCCGTTCTGTATCCATGGAGACAGGCCCCTCCCCCGCTCTGTCTCCATGGTGAGAGGCCCCTCCCCCGCTCTGTCTCCATGGTGACAGGCCCCTCCCCCGCTCTGTCTCCATGGTGAGAGGCCCCTCCCCCGCTCTGTCTCCATGGTGACAGGCCCCTCCCCCGCTCTGTCTCCATGGTGACAGTCCCCTCCCCCGCTCTGTATCCATGGAGACAGGCCCCTCCCCCGCTCTGTCTCCATGGTGAGAGGCCCCTCCCCCGCTCTGTCTCCATGGTGACAGGCCCCTCCCCTGCTCTGTCTCCATGGTGAGAGGCTCCTCCCCCGCTCTGTCTCCATGGTGAGAGGCCCCTCCCCCGCACTGTCTCCATGGTGCAGGCCCCTCCCCCGCTCTGTCTCCATGGTGACAGTCCCCTCCCCCGCTCTGTCTCCATGGTGAGAGGCCCCTCCCCCGCTCTGTCGCCATGGTGAGAGGCCCCTCCCCCGCTCTGTCTCCATGGTGAGAGGCCCCTCCCCCGCTCTGTCTCCATGGTGACAGTCCCCTCCCCCGCTCTGTCTCCATGGTGAGAGGCTCCTCCCCCGCTCTGTCTCCATGGTGAGAGGCCCCTCCCCCGCTCTGTCTCCATGGTGACAGGCTCCTCCCCCGCTCTGTCTCCATGGTGAGAGGCCCCTCCCCCGCTCTGTCTCCATGGTGACAGTCCCCTCCCCCGCTCTGTCTCCATGGTGACAGTTCCCTCCCCCGCTCTGTCTCCATGGTGACAGTCCCCTCCCCCGCTCTGTCTCCATGGTGAGAGGCTCCTCCCCCGCTCTGTCTCCATGGTGAGAGGCCCCTCCCCCGCTCTGTCTCCATGGTGACAGGCTCCTCCCCCGCTCTGTCTCCATGGTGAGAGGCCCCTCCCCCGCTCTGTCTCCATGGTGACAGTCCCCTCCCCCGCTCTGTCTCCATGGTGAGAGGCTCCTCCCCCGCTCTGTCTCCATGGTGAGAGGCCCCTCCCCCGCTCTGTCTCCATGGTGACAGTCCCCTCCCCCGCTCTGTCTCCATGGTGAGAGGCCCCTCCCCCGCTCTGTCTCCATGGTGACAGGCCCCTCCCCCGCTCTGTCTCCATGGTGACAGTCCCCTCCCCCGCTCTGTCTCCATGGTGAGAGGCCCCTCCCCTGCTCTGTCTCCATGGTGAGAGGCCCCTCCCCCGCTCTGTCTCCATGGTGACAGGCCCCTCCCCCGCTCTGTCTCCATGGTGACAGTCCCCTCCCCCGCTCTGTCTCCATGGTGACAGGCCCCTCCCCTGCTCTGTCTCCATGGTGACAGTCTCCTCCCCCGCTCTGTCTCCATGGTGACAGTCCCCTCCCCCGTTCTGTATCCATGGTGACAGGCTCCTCCCCCGCTCTGTCTCCATGGTGAGAGGCCCCTCCCCTGCTCTGTCTCCATGGTGAGAGGCCCCTCCCCCGCTCTGTCTCCATGGTGACAGGCCCCTCCCCCGCTCTGTCTCCATGGTGAGAGGCCCCTCCCCCGCTCTGTCTCCATGGTGACAGTCCCCTCCCCCGTTCTGTATCCATGGTGACAGGCTCCTCCCCCGCTCTGTCTCCATGGTGAGAGGCCCCTCCCCTGCTCTGTCTCCATGGTGAGAGGCCCCTCCCCCGCTCTGTCTCCATGGTGAGAGGCCCCTCCCCCGCTCTGTCTCCATGGTGAGAGGCCCCTCCCCCGCTCTGTCTCCATGGTGACAGTCCCCTCCCCCGCTCTGTCTCCATGGTGAGAGGCCCCTCCCCCGCTCTGTCTCCATGGTGAGAGGCCCCTCCCCCGCTCTGTCTCCATGGTGAGAGGCCCCTCCCCCGCTCTGTCTCCATGGTGAGAGGCCCCTCCCCCGCTCTGTCTCCATGGCGACAGTCTCCTCCCCCGCTCTGTCTCCATGGTGAGAGGCCCCTCCCCCGCTCTGTCTCCATGGCGACAGGCTCCTCCCCCGCTCTGTCTCCATGGTGACAGGCCCCTCCCCCGCTCTGTCTCCATGGCGACAGGCTCCTCCCCCGCTCTGTCTCCATGGTGACAGTCCCCTCCCCCGCTCTGTCTCCATGGTGAGAGGCCCCTCCCCCGCTCTGTCTCCATGGCGACAGGCTCCTCCCCCGCTCTGTCTCCATGGTGACAGGCCCCTCCCCCGCTCTGTCTCCATGGTGACAGTCTCCTCCCCCGCTCTGTCTCCATGGTGAGAGGCCCCTCCCCCGCTCTGTCTCCATGGTGACAGTCCCCTCCCCCGCTCTGTCTCCATGGTGACAGGCTCCTCCCCCGCTCTGTCTCCATGGTGAGAGGCCCCTCCCCCGTTCTGTATCCATGGTGACAGGCCCCTCCCCCGCTCTGTCTCCATGGTGACAGTTCCCTCCCCCGCTCTGTCTCCATGGTGACAGGCCCCTCCCCCGCTCTGTCTCCATGGTGACAGTTCCCTCCCCCGCTCTGTTTCCATGGTGACAGTCCCCTCCCCCGCTCTGTTTCCATGGTGACAGGCTCCTCCCCCGCTCTGTCTCCATGGTGACAGTCCCCTCCCCCGCTCTGTCTCCATGGTGACAGTCCCCTCCCCCGCTCTGTCTCCATGGTGAGAGGCCCCTCCCCCGCTCTGTCTCCATGGTGACAGTTCCCTCCCCCGCTCTGTCTCCATGGTGACAGGCCCCTCCCCCGCTCTGTCTCCATGGTGACAGTTCCCTCCCCCGCTCTGTCTCCATGGTGACAGGCCCCTCCCCCACTCTGTCTCCATGGTGAGAGGCCCCTCCCCCGCTCTGTCTCCATGGTGAGAGGCTCCTCCCCCGCTCTGTCTCCATGGTGAGAGGCCCCTCCCCCGCTCTGTCTCCATGGTGAGAGGCCCCTCCCCCGCTCTGTCTCCATGGTGACAGTCCCCTCCCCCGCTCTGTCTCCATGGTGACAGTCCCCTCCCCCGCTCTGTCTCCATGGTGAGAGGCCCCTCCCCCGCTCTGTCTCCATGGTGACAGTCCCCTCCCCCGTTCTGTCTCCATGGTGAGAGGCCCCTCCCCCGCTCTGTCTCCATGGTGAGAGGCCCCTCCCCCGCTCTGTCTCCATGGTGACAGGCCCCTCCCCCGCTCTGTCTCCATGGTGACAGTTCCCTCCCCCGCTCTGTCTCCATGGTGACAGGCCCCTCCCCCGCTCTGTCTCCATGGTGACAGTCTCCTCCCCCGCTCTGTCTCCATGGTGAGAGGCCCCTCCCCCGCTCTGTCTCCATGGTGACAGGCCCCTCCCCCGCTCTGTCTCCATGGTGAGAGGCCCCTCCCCCGCTCTGTCTCCATGGTGACAGGCCCCTCCCCCGCTCTGTCTCCATGGTGAGAGGCCCCTCCCCCGCTCTGTCTCCATGGTGACAGGCCCCTCCCCCGCTCTGTCTCCATGGTGACTGGCCCCTCCCCCGCTCTGTCTCCATGGTGACAGTCCCCTCCCCCGCTCTGTCTCCATGGTGACTGGCCCCTCCCCCGCTCTGTCTCCATGGTGACAGTCCCCTCCCCCGCTCTGTCTCCATGGTGACAGGCCCCTCCCCCGCTCTGTCTCCATGGTGACAGGCCCCTCCCCCGCTCTGTCTCCATGGTGACAGGTCCCCTCCCCCGCTCTGTCTCCATGGTGACAGTCTCCTCCCCCGCTCTGTCTCCATGGTGACAGGCCCCTCCCCCGCTCTGTCTCCATGGTGACAGTTCCCTCCCCCGCTCTGTCTCCATGGTGACAGTCCCCTCCCCCGCTCTGTCTCCATGGTGACAGTCCCCTCCCCCGCTCTGTCTCCATGGTGACAGGCCCCTCCCCCTCCTCTGATTATTGAATTAATTTAATAATTGTATTAAAGGGATATTTCAGCACATTCTTCACCTGCTCTCTGA
>NW_027141586.1:82500-85000 GCF_036365525.1 Heterodontus francisci
GTGTGTGCATATATATAAGTCTCAGTGTCTTGGCTGTGGTGTGTGTGTGAGTGTGTGTGTGTGTGCATATATTTAAGTCTCATTGTCTGGGCTTTGGTGTTTGTGTGTGTGTGTGCATATATATAAGTCTCAGTGTCTTGGCTGTGGTGTGTGTGTGAGTGTGTGTGTGTGTGTGTGCCTATATTTAAGTCTCATTGTCTGGGCTTTGGTGTTTGTGTGTGTGTGTGTGTGTGTGTGTGTGTGCATATATATAAGTCTCAGTGTCTGGGCTGTGGTGTGTGTGCTTGGAATTATGTAAGTCTCAGTGTCTGTGCTGTGGTGTGTGTGTGTGTGTGTATGTGTGCATATATATAAGTCTCATTGTCTGGGCTGTGGTGTGTGTGTGTATGCATATATATAAGTCTCATTGTCTGGGCTGTGGTGTGTGTGTGTGTGTGTGTGTGTGTGTGTGTGTGTGTGTGTGTGCATATATATAAGTCTCATTGTCTGGGCTGTGATGTGTGTGTGTGTGTGTGTGTGTGTGTATGTGTGTGTGTGTGCATATATATACGTCTCAGTGTCTGGACTGTGATATGTGTGTGTGTGTGTGTGTGTGTGTGTGTGTGCATATATATAAGTCTCAGTGCCAAGCCTGCTATACTCTCAGCACTACATGAACTGCTATGCCTATGCTGGGACGAGGGAGCAGTACCCCAGGACATGCGCGATGCCAACATCATCACCCTCTATAAAAACAAAGGTGACCGCGGTGACTGCAACAACTACCGTGGAATCTCCCTGCTCAGCATAGTGGGGAAAGTCTTTGCTCGAGTCGCTCTGAACAGGCTCCAGAAGCTGGCCGAGCGCGTCTACCCTGAGGCACAGTGTGGCTTTCGTGCAGAGAGATCGACTATTGACATGCTGTTCTCCCTTCGTCAGATACAGGAGAAATGCCGTGAACAACAGATGCCCCTCTACATTGCTTTCATTGATCTCACCAAAGCCTTTGACCTCGTCAGCAGACGTGGTCTCTTCAGACTACTAGAAAAGATCGGATGTCCACCAAAGCTACTAAGTATCATCACCTCATTCCATGACAATATGAAAGGCACAATTCAACATGGTGGCTCCTCATCAGAGCCCTTTCCTATCCTGAGTGGTGTGAAACAGGGCTGTGTTCTCGCACCCACACTTTTTGGGATTTTCTTCTCCCTGCTGCTTTCACATGCGTTCAAATCCTCTGAAGAAGGAATTTTCCTCCACACAAGATCAGGGGGCAGGTTGTTCAACCTTGCCCGTCTAAGAGCGAAGTCCAAAGTACGGAAAGTCCTCATCAGAGAACTCCTCTTTGCTGACGATGCTGCTTTAACATCTCACACTGAAGAATGCCTGCAGAGTCTCATCGACAGGTTTGCGTCTGCCTGCAATGAATTTGGCCTAACCATCAGCCTCAAGAAAACGAACATCATGGGGCAGGATGTCAGAAATGCTCCATCCATCAATATTGGCGACCACGCTCTGGAAGTGGTTCAAGAGTTCACCTACCTAGGCTCAACTATCACCAGTAACCTGTCTCTAGATGCAGAAATCAACAAGCGCATGGGTAAGGCTTCCACTGCTATGTTCAGACTGGCCAAGAGAGTGTGGGAAAATGGCGCACTGACACGGAACACAAAAGTCCGAGTGTATCAGGCCTGTGTCCTCAGTACCTTGCTCTATGGCAGCGAGGCCTGGACAACGTATGCCAGCCAAGAGCGACGTCTCAATTCATTCCATCTTCGCTGCCTTCGGAGAATACTTGGCATCAGGTGGCAGGACTATATCTCCAACACAGAAGTCCTTGAAGCGGCCAACATCCCCAGCTTATACACACTACTGAGTCAGCGGCGCTTGAGATGGCTTGGCCATGTGAGCCGCATGGAAGATGGCAGGATCCCCAAAGACACATTGTACAGCGAGCTCGCCACTGGTATCAGACCCACCGGCCGTCCATGTCTCCGTTATAAAGACGTCTGCAAACGCGACATGAAATCGTGTGACATTGATCACAAGTCGTGGGAGTCAGTTGCCAGCATTCGCCAGAGCTGGCGGGCAGCCATAAAGACAGGGCTAAATTGTGGCGAGTTGAAGAGACTTAGTAGTTGGCAGGAAAAAAGACAGAGGCGCAAGGGGAGAGCCAACTGTGCAACAGCCCCAACAAACAAATTTCTCTGCAGCACCTGTGGAAGAGCCTGTCACTCCAGAATAGGCCTTTATAGCCACTCCAGGCGCTGCTTCACAAACCACTGACCACCTCCAGGCGCGTATCCATTGTCTCTCGAGATAAGGAGGCCCAAAAGAAGTGTCTGGGCTGTGGTGTGAGTGTGTGTGTGTGTGTATGTGTGTGTGTGTGCATATATATAAGTCTCATTGTCTGGGCTGTGGTGTGTGTGTGTGTGTGTGTGTGTGTGTGTGTGTGTGTGTGTGTTCTTATATATAAGTCTCAGTGTCTGGGCTGTGGTGTGTGTGTCTGTGTGTGTGA
>NW_027141586.1:2115000-2120000 GCF_036365525.1 Heterodontus francisci
GTGCAAATACATATATGTCTCAGTGTCTGGGCTGTGTTGTGTGTGTGTGTGTGTATGTGTGTGTGCATATATATAAGTCTCAGTGTCTGGGCTGTGGTGTTTGTGTGTGTGTGTATGTGTGTGTGCATATATGTAAGTCTCAGTGTCTGGGCTGTGGTGTGTGTGTGTGTGTGTGTGTATGTGTGTGTGCATATATATAAGTCTCAGTGTCTGGGCTGTGGTGTGTGTGTGTGCATATATATAATTCTCTGTGTCTGGTCTGTGGTGTGAGTGTGTGTGTGTGTGTGTGTATATATATGTCTCAGTATCTTGGTTGTGGTGTGTGTGTGTGTGTGCATATATATATATGTCTCAGTGTCTGGGCTGTGGTGTGTGTGTGTGTGTATGTGTGTGTGCATATATATAATTCTCAGTGTCTGGGCTGTGGTGTGTGTGTGTGTGTGCATATATATAAGTCTCAGTGTCTGGGCTGTGGTGTGTGTGTGTGTGTGTGTGTGTGCATATATATAATTCTCTGTGTCTGGGCTGTGGTGTGAGTGTGTGTGTGTGTGTGTGTGTGTGGTGTGTGTGTGTGTATGTGTGTGTGTGTTTGTGTGTGTGTGTGCATATATATAATTCTCAGAGTCTGGGCTGTGGTGTGTGTGTGTGTGTGTGTGTGTGCATATATATATGTCTCAGTGTCTGGGCTGTGGTGTGTGTGTGTGCATATATATAAGTCTCAGTGTCTGGGCTGTGGTGTGTGTGTGTGTGTGTGTGTGTGTGTGTGTGAGTGTGTGTGTCTGTGCATATATATATGTCTCACTGTCTGGGCTGTGGTGTGTGTGTGTGTGTGTGCATATATATAATTCTCAGAGTCTGGGCTGTGCTGTGTGTGTGTGTGTGTGTGAGTGTGTGTGCATATATGTAAGTCTCAGTGTCTGGGCTGTGGTGTGTGTGTGTGCATATATATAGTTCTCAGTGTCTGGGCTGTAGTGTGAGTGAGTGTGTGTGTGTGTGCATATATATAAGTCTCACTGTCTGGGCTGTGGTGTGTGCGTGCGTGCAATTATGTCAGTCTCAGTGTCTGGGCTGTGGTGTGTTTGTGTGCGTATGTGTGCATATATATATGTCTCACTGTCTGGGCTGTGGTGTGTGTGTGTGTGTGTGCATATATATAAGTCTCAGTGTCTGGACTGTGGTGTGCGTGGTGCAATTATATAATTCTCAGTGTCTGGGCTGTGGTGTGTGTGCGTGCATATATATAAGTCTCAGTGTCTGGACTGTGGTGTGTGTGTGTGTGTGTGTGTGTGTGTGTGTGTGTGTGTCTGTGTCAGTGTGTGTGTGTGTGTGTATGTGTTTGTGCATATATATAAGTCTCAGTGTCTGGACTGTGGTGTGCGTGCGTGCAATTATATAAGTATCAGTGTCTGGGCTGTGGTGTGCGTGCGTGCATATATATAAGTCTCAGTGTCTGGACTGTGGTGTGTGTGTGTGTGTGTGTGTGTGCGTGCGTGCAATTATCTAAGTCTCAGTGTCTGGGCTGTGGTGTGTGTGTGTGTGTGCATATATATAAGTCTCAGTGTCTGGGCTGTGGTGTGTGTGTGTGTTTGTGTGTGTGTGTGTGTGTGTGTGTGTCTGTGTGTGTGTATGTGTTTGTGCATATATATATGTCTCAGTGTCTGGGCTGTGGTGTGTGTGTGCATATATATAAGTCTCAGTGTCTGGGCTGTGGTGTGTGTGTGTGTGTGTGCATATATATAAGTCTCAGTGTCTGGGCTGTGGTGTGTGTGTGTATGTTTTTGCATATGTATAAGTCTCATTGTCTGGGCTGTGGTGTGTGTGTGTGTGTGCTCAATGAGATAAGTCTCAGTGTCTGGGCTGTGGTGTGTGTGTGTGTGTGTGTGCATATATATAAGTCTCAGTGTCTGGGCTGTGGTGTGTGTGTGTATGTTTTTGCATATGTATAAGTCTCATTGTCTGGGCTGTGGTGTGTGTGTGTGTGTGTGTGTGTGTGTGTGTGCAATTATATAAGTCTCAGTGTCTGGGTTGTGGTGTGTGTGTGTGTGCATATATAGAAGTCTCAGTGTCTGGGCTGTAGTGTGAGTGAGTGTGTGTGTGTGTGCATATATATAAGTCTCAGTGTCTGGGCTGTGGTGTGTGCGTGCATGCAATTATGTCAGTCTCAGTGTCTGGGCTGTGGTGTGTGTGTGTGTGTGTGCATATATATAAGTCTCAGTGTCTGGACTGTGGTGTGCGTGGGTGCAATTATATAATTCTCAGTGTCTGGGCTGTGGTGTGTGTGCTTGCATATGTATAAGTCTCAGTGTCTGGACTGTGGTGTGTGTGTGTGTGTGTGTGTGTGTGTGTGTGTGTGTGTGTGTGTGTGTGTGTGTGTGTGTGTGTGTCTGTGTCTGTGTGTGTGTGTGTATGTGTTTGTGCAATTATATAAGTATCAGTGTCTGGGCTGTGGTGTGCGTGCGTGCATATATATAAGTCTCAGTGTCTGGACTGTGGTGTGTGTGTGTGTGTGTGTGCGTGCGTGCAATTATCTAAGTCTCAGTGTCTGGGCTGTGGTGTGTGTGTGTGTGTGCATATATATAAGTCTCAGTGTCTGGGCTGTGGTGTGTGTGTGTGTTTGTGTGTGTGTCTGTGTATGTGTGTGTGTGTGTGTGTATGTGTTTGTGCATATATATATGTCTCAGTGTCTGGGCTGTGGTGTGTGTGTGTGTGCATATATATAAGTCTCAGTGTCTGGGCTGTGGTGTGTGTGTGTGTGTGTGTGTGTGCATATATATAAGTCTCGGTTTCTGGGCTGTGGTGTGTGTGTGTATGTTTTTGCATCTGTATAAGTCTCATTGTCTGGGCTGTGGTGTGTGTGTGTGTGTGCTCAATGAGATAAGTCTCAGTGTCTGGGCTGTGGTGTGTGTGTGTGTGTGTGTGTATATATATAAGTCTCAGTGTATGGGCTGTGGTGTGTGTGTGTGTGTGTGTGTGTGTGTGTGTGTGTGTGTGTGTGTGTGCATATATATAATTCTCAGTGTCTGGGCTGTGGTCTGTGTGTGTGTGTGCACATATATAAGTCTCAGTGTCTGGGCTGTGGTGTGTGTGTATGTTTTTGCATATGTATAAGTCTCATTGTCTGGGCTGTGGTGTGTATGTGTGTGCATATATATAAGTCTCAGTGTCTGGGCTGTGGTGTGTGTGTGTGTTTGTGTGTGTGTGTGTGTGTGTGTGTGTGTGTCTGTGTGTGTGTATGTGTTTGTGCATATATATATGTCTCAGTGTCTGGGCTGTGGTGTGTGTGTGCATATATATAAGTCTCAGTGTCTGGGCTGTGGTGTGTGTGTGTGTGTGTGCGTGTGCATCTATATAAGTCTCAGTGTCTGGGCTGTGGTGTGTGTGTGTATGTTTTTGCATATGTATAAGTCTCATTGTCTGGGCTGTGGTGTGTGTGTGTGTGTGCTCAATGAGATAAGTCTCAGTGTCTGGGCTGTGGTGTGTGTGTGTGTGTGTGTGTGTGCATATATATAAGTCTCAGTGTCTGGGCTGTGGTGTGTGTGTGTGTGTGTGTGTGTGTGCATGCAATTATATAAGTCTCAGTGTCTGGGTTGTGGTGTGTGTGTGTGTGCATATATAGAAGTCTCAGTGTCTGGGCTGTAGTGTGAGTGAGTGTGTGTGTGTGTGCATATATATAAGTCTCAGTGTCTGGGCTGTGGTGTGTGCGTGCGTGCAATTATGTCAGTCTCAGTGTCTGGGCTGTGGTGTGTTTGTGTGCGTGTGTGTGCATATATATATGTCTCACTGTCTGGGCTGTGGTGTGTGTGTGTGTGTGTGCATATATATAAGTCTCAGTGTCTGGACTGTGGTGTGTGTGGGTGCAATTATATAATTCTCAGTGTCTGGGCTGTGGTGTGTGTGCGTGCATATATATAAGTCTCAGTGTCTGGACTGTGGTGTGTGTGTGTGTGTGTGTGTGTGAGTCTGTGTCTGTGTGTGTGTGTGTGTGTATGTGTTTGTGCAATTATATAAGTATCTGGGTCTGGGCTGTGGTGTGCGTGCGTGCATATATATAAGTCTCAGTGTCTGGACTGTGGTGTGTGTGTGTGTGTGTGCGTGCGTGCAATTATCTAAGTCTCAGTGTCTGGGCTGTGGTGTGTGATGTGTGTGTGCATATATATAAGTCTCAGTGTCTGGGCTGTGGTGTGCGTGTGTGTTTGTGTGTGTGTGTGTGTGTATGTGTGTGTGTGTGTGTGTATGTGTTTGTGCATATATATATATGTCTCAGTGTCTGGGCTGTGGTGTGTGTGTGTGTGCATATATATAAGTCTCAGTGTCTGGGCTGTGGTGTGTGTGTGTGTGTGTGTGTGTGCATATATATAAGTCTCAGTGTCTGGGCTGTGGTGTGTGTGTGTATGTTTTTGCATATGTATAAGTCTCATTGTCTGGGCTGTGGTGTGTGTGTGTGTGTGCTCAATGAGATAAGTCTCAGTGTCTGGGCTGTGGTGTGTGTGCGTGTGTGTGTGTGTGTGTATATATATAAGTCTCAGTGTATGGGCTGTGGTGTGTGTGTGTGTGTGTGTGTGTGTGTGTGTGTGTGTGTGTGCATATATATAATTCTCAGTGTCTGGGCTGTGGTGTGTGTGTGTGTGTGTCCATATGTATAAGTCTCATTGTCTGGGCTGTGGTGTGTGTGTGTGTGTGCACATATATAAGTCTCAGTGTCTGGGCTGTGGTGTGTGTGTATGTTTTTGCATATGTATAAGTCTCATTGTCTGGGCTGTGGTGTGTATGTGTGTGCATATATATAAGTCTCAGTGTCTGGGCTGTGGTGTGTGTGTGTGTGTGCGAAAAGAGATAAGTCTCAGTGTCTGGGCTGTGGTGTGTGTGTGTGTGTGTATGTGTGTGTGTGCATATATATAAGTCTCAGTGTCTGGGCTGTGGTGTGTGTGTGTGTGTGTGTGTGTGTGTGTGTGTGTGTGTGTGTGTGTGTGTGTGTGTGTGCATATATATAATTCTCAGTG